>NC_056741.1:670812373-670910123 GCF_019279795.1 Protopterus annectens | reverse complement strand
GTGTATAGTGTCTGTGCATACACTTGTATAGTTTACTGGTGCAGTACTTTCACTGTGGTGGACAGTATCATCAGTATCAGTCCTATCTCTGCTTGTAATATTTATAGTGAGCACACCAGACTGGTTGAAGGCCAGTTGTGCAGATATGACCATGTTGCATTTTGTTCAGATATGGACAGCATAGTACATGATTGTCCGACATTGTTAACGTATTCCACAACTTGTGTGGACAGTGACAAACAATGGCCATGTGCCCTAGTCCATTTGTAATGCTAGTCAGAGAGTGTTTGTCCTTCAACACACATTTACTGGTAAAAACAGACACCAACAGCAGTAAAGCAGCAGTGAGCAGAGACAGGGCCAGAATAATGAGCAATAAACAACAAAACTGCTCACAGTTGAACCAGGCTGTATATGTTCCAACCACCACAAAAAGGTAGTATAAAGCGAAAGCGCTCACCACTTTTGGATCCTAATAAAGAGCTTTTTATTCATCACATTTGGACTCATTTTGGGGCTTTTTTCCATATTTTGGACTTTGGTATTTCGTATTCTGGATGTTCTAACTGATCTGAATAGACACAACTGAAATTTATTTATCTGCAAGGTTTTATACTGCCTTTTTGTGGTGGGTGGAACATATACAGCCTGGTTCAACTGTGAGCAGTTTTGTTGTTTATTGCTCATTACACATTTAGTGGTGTTTGCCATGACATATGTCAAGGTTTGTGTGCTGTGCCTCTGTCTACCCGTGACATACAGGTGATATTCAGGGTACACCTACCATCTCCCATCCAGTCATCATGATTCCTCTGGATGACAGTCAATGAGGGACTCCCTGGATAACCTGTACTGGGAGTTTAGTCATGAGTGGAGTGATCTTCTGGGTTATGGACCAATTGGTACAGCATGTCCTGTTTATGTCTATGCTGGGGTTCAGGCCTGTCAGCTGCATAGGTCACCAGCATTCAGATTTTACATGGTGCCAAATGTCCATTGATACCAGCTTGGTCATGGCTTTATATATCAGGTACAGTTCACCTCCAGCCAGGCGGTATGGCACTGTGTGGAGCTGCAGTTTGTTTAATCAGGCGACACATGGCATCTGTTACAGCTCTGCGATCCTCCTGGTGGGGTATTTGTGGGGTCTTTCCAGTTGATGCAGGTGTCTGCTAAGGTACATCCCTGAAGGGCCATTGTACACAATTGTGAGGCTGCTGATGGATGACTGGAGAGGCACATTGACCTACCCTGACCTAGCTGTGCTTACCTTCATGATTAGGTGGGTATGTGGTATGTTTCTGTAACCACTACAGACACATGGTTATCACATGCAGGATATCTATCACCTTGTGTCCCCAGGTCTCTTATTGCTCCTGATGTACATACTGGGATAACATCTATGTGGTCATTTCTGGCCATGTACTGTGTTTCCATAGGGGGAGACTATACACTATTCGGCATTTAGCTTGTTGATATGGCTGTGGCACCACTAATCTGTTTCTATGTGTGCCTTTTGTAGGTTGCTTGTGTCAGCTGGAGGGTCCGATATGGTGGGCAGTTTGTAGTCCTCTGCGAACCTGTTCAGACAGAGTCCTTCCATGTTAGCCTGTACCTATGTGACATATATAGCATACAAGAGAGGTCCCAGGACCATGCCTTGTGGGATGCCAGTTGAAACCTGGTTTGCAGTCTGACATGGCTGCAGCATGTCTGACCAGGTCAGTTATGTCTTTGAGCTGGTTTGCAACCCATCTACTTGGATAGGGGTTTATAGTTAGGCTGGTGAGCTTATCTGTACTGACCAACTAGCGTATTGTATGGAAGGGATTAGCAAGGTCCAAATAGGCTGTGTGATCCACATTCCCCACATCAATGGCCTTGGTGTGCATTTCACATGAGTCAGACATGTGTAAGGGGCAGGATCTGCCCTATGACAGCCACACTGGGTAGGGTCCAGTGTCTGTAGGTACCCAATTTCGCTATTCCTGGGATCCATGATCATCCTCTCCATTACTTTGCCAACCTACATAGTCAGGGTTGAGGGGTGATAGTTTGCAGTATCCATTCAGGCACCACCTTTGTGGTGAGGGACCACTGTTGCTGTATACTGCTCTTTGGGTACATATCCTGTGGTAAGACTGATAGTGTGCAGTAGTGCTATTTGGTGTTCCATTCTTCTTACAGTACTTGTTGGACACAACCCAGGACACCATCTGGTACCATTGATGCTGTGTGCTTTGCTTTGTAGATGCTGGCTGTTACCTCAACATCTGCAATGTCAGGGGGGCAGCACTCTGCTGGGATAGATATTTGGCAGTTATGTGTTGGTGGGGAGTTTGCAAAGAATCTGTTAGGTAAGATGTTGGCAATGTGTGTGGGTTTGGTGTATTGTTTGTGATATTAGAGTACTGCAGAGCATATCTGTGGATTATCACCATGGTTCCTACCATCAGGTAGGACAGCTGTGTGATAATCCTTTGTGTCCTGCACAATTTGTATCATCATAGGTTCATAGGTTCATACTAGGCTATCTGCCCTGGCCTTGTTTGAGCATGGACAGACTGTGTGTGAGTTTCGACACCCCTTGCAATGTGCATATTATGCCCATGTAGGGTTTACTTTACTAGATGTGACACAGGGATGGCCCCCAGTGTACACCTACTATCTCCCATGCACTTCACCAGATTTCTCTTTTTGAGTATGAGTGTGGAGCTCAGCCTATCATGGACTGGGATTCTGTTCCAGAGTGTAAGGAGCCTCTGGGTTATGGATCTGTCCCTCCAGCACATCCTATTTATCTATGTGTGGAGGTTCAGATATCTCACTGTGGTGTCTCTGCTGGATTTGTGTTTTCTGCAGTGGAGCATGTCCATTCATTCTGGATTGAACATGGCCTTGTACATCAGGCATACATCGCCTCTGACTGGGCAGTATGCTTGTGAACTGGGCTGTGGTTTCTTCAGCCAGGCTGCAGATGTCAAATATTTGGACCCTTTATCCTGTTGGTGAGGTACATTTGGGGTATTTCTAACTGCTGCAGATGTTAGCTAAGGTACATCTGAACTGGGGCATTGTTGTCACGTATGGGCCTGATAAGGGAAGAGTATGGGGGCACAGTGACCTCTCTTGATCTACATGTGCATCCTTTAATATTAAGGTGGGCAATATAGCAGGTCTTCCTGGCCACCTTGGCAATGTGAGTGTCACATGACGGGTTACTGTCCACTTGTGCCCTAGGTCCCTGATTACTTCTTCCATACATAATGGATTGCCACCTATGTCATACTTTGTGTGTGCCTTGTTTGGTATTTGTTGAGACATTCATACTCTGCAGTGTCTTCAGGAAGGCTGGCCGGGGTTCCTGGGTTTGTGAGTGTGGTCTGTTTTAGGCTGCAAACAGGGACGCAGTTTAAGCCACTGTTACTTGCCCGTGGATAGTCCATGCTGCTTCTTGCTGTGGTACCAACCTGGGGGTGTGGTTATCCTTGACAATTACTGATAGCCACACTCCTATTGTAGTGTGTTCCATGTTTTGGAGCTGTAGAGCATTGTATGAGGCATAACCTGGTAGTATTAGGGTGCTCTTCTTGGCCTTGACCCAGGTTTCTGTTACAGACCAGATATTACCATTCTCCATGCTGTGGTGGGTTTGGTCTGCATGCACCTTGCAGGTTAGACTTCTGGCGTTGGGTAGCATTACGTCCAGGTTGTTTTCCCTTGTGCTACCTATGGTGGTGGGTTTGTGTTTCCAGCCTTACCTATTCAAGGCACAGTGGGGGTGACAACAGCCTTTGCCAGTATCCACACAGCAAGGTGTGCTGGGTGCGTGCCATCCCTAGCAGGTGGGGCATCATGTCTTGCTCAGCATGTCATAACAGGCTGTCAGCCATTTGTTCCCCCTTACTAACAGCAAGACTTCAGCCAAATATTGTACTTTATCTTTTTGTCTTCACAGTGTGGCATCATGCTTGGTGAGGGTGAGTTGTTAGGCAGGGTCTTCATGTTTGCATATACTAGATAGTGTTACATTGCTTAACACATGGCAATCATGCCTCAGGTGGTGCTGCAGGGCTGCCTCTGTCGGATGCACATACTACACTCCCCGTACATGTTTGAGAGCAGGTTGTGTCATGTTAGGCGTCCCTGTTACTATATGAGTGAGTCAGAGAGGGGTATCCTTCCCAGGGTTCCTACTGAGCCAGTGTATGTGCTATGCATTGCCTCTTTGCCAAGGCCAGGGCATACTGGGTCTGCCTCCTTCTGCTTACTGGGGCAGGCTCAGGTTGTTCCTCCTCTGAGTCACGCTCTGCCTGTGATGGCCTTGGCAATGGTGGGGGGCTGTTTGTCCCGGCCCTATGCTGGTCCTGCTGGAGCTGTTTTCACAGAATCATATTATGTAGCATAGCACATACCATGACAATTTGGGTACATGTAGTTGGTGAGTACTGCAAGGCTCCACCAGATGTGTCCAGGCACTGGAACCATGACTTGAGCAGCCCAAACACACGCTCTATTACATTACGTGTTTGTGCATGTGCCTCATTATGACGTTCTTGTTCAGGTGTGTACGCATTTCTGATGGGTGTCATCAGCCACAGCTCCAGTGCATATCCAGCATCCCCCACTAGGTGACCATGTGGGATGTCCCCATTGGCAAATGTCTGGTACAGCTGCGTCAAATGCCAGATATGGGAATCATGGTAGCTCCCAGGGCAGCCAGCACACACATTCATTATTATGCCCTGGGCATCACACATGACCTGGCAGTTGATGGGGGTGGGGGAGCCCTTGCGGTTAATGTAGGCCCTACCCTGCTCACCGGCTGGTGCTTTGATGTGTATGTGCGTGCAGTCTATTGCACCCACTACCTCAGGGTATTCCGCTATTTGATGGAAGAGATGCATATTGCTGGCCAATACCTCACGGGAATTGGGGAAATATACATGATCACCGACATGTGCTGACATGGCATCCAGGAACTAGTGCAGTACCCTGGATGCTGATACCTGTGATATCCCCATCATATCACCAGTTGATCTCTGGAAGGTACCTGTTGCTAGTATTCTTAGGCCAATACATACCTTGGTTTCCACTGGGATGGGTTCCCCTCTGTTGGTTCTGTGTGTGAGGCATGGCCTGCACCTCAACAATTTGCTGCAGGAGGTCTCTGTCCACTCTATAGCTGTCCACTATCTCCAGCTCATGTAACCCCTGGTAGGTGACCCTGGGCCTGTACACTCTTCTCTGTCTCCTCACTGTGGGTTGTCTGGCAGCATTTGCATTGTCACCACCCTCAGCAAGTCTCCTATGTCTCCTTATAACAACAATGGCAGCCCCTAGCATGTTTGGTCTGAGTGCAGCTTTTTCAGTTTTCACTTCTACTAGCTTACTCCTGTCTTGCAGTGTCTCTTGAGAGAAACATACTGCAATGCTCTTTGTAGTGTTTTAAGTGCTGGGCTGGGCTAGTATTCTGCCTGTGTAATTGCCTGCTTCTAATTATTTTCACCTGCTAGCTCTACCAGTATTCCCTGCTAGCTTCCTACTATTTCTTCTGCTTCCTTTTTCCTCTCTGTTTCCTCAGGGGGGAGCAGCCCGCATACCAGCGAAAACACACTCACAGTGGCTACCACGTGTGCACACATGCTTACAAGGACTAGAATCTGCTTATTCGGGTTTAAACGTGCGCACACCAGTGCAAACAGGTTTACAGATCTTTAAACAGGTTCCTACATGCTTACTCTGTCTTACACGCGCGCACTCTGTCTTACTCGCGCCTCCCAGCTCGCACACACGTGCATGCATGCACAGCAAGAAACTTTGGTGTTGGCCACAGTGTACACCTTCCATTTCTTGACTTTCCCATGCTTATCTGTTGACACTCCTCTTTTTATGCTGTGTGATTGACATCTTTCACTTACCACTTTGCTCCAATGAGCTTAATTTCTTCCTGACATTCCCCCTGTGATGTCACCTATCTCCTACTCTGTTACTCCCCCTTATCTAACTCTTACACTACATGGAATGTGCTCATTTGCTATGTGACAGTGTGATTTACTATTCTACCACTCATTTACATAGGATTGCCTACTAATGCTTAGTTACATGTCTTACACTCAGCTTCCCCCCTTAGCAACCACTAGACGGTGGCCATGTTGTTTTTGGTCTGCTAGTCCCTGCATTGCAAATCCATGCATTACATAAAACCCACATTTGTGGGTTTCAAACCTTTATTTTTATGTCTTATTTAGTGCAGCCCATTTGCGCGGGGCTGCGCTGCGTTTAAACATTGCCGATCACCGAAAATTTTTTTTATTTTATTTCATGTTTGCATCGGGTTACTGTGCCAATGGCCACATATTTGGCCATTGGCATGCTGCCTGCTACATATGCACACTTTATTTGGAGCTGTCATGGCTACATTGTGTTATTTGCAGTAACGTACTCAGTTGTCAACTGAGTACATTTCTGCACCTAACACGACTCTTACACAGGCTGGTTTCAGCTTCGTGGATCACTAATCTACCTCATTTGCATGCCTTTTGGCTGCAAGTGAGGTAGTTAGCATATCCACGCCCTGCCCGTGTAAGAGATGTTTTAGCTGGTCTCTTACACGGGATTTCGGGCTGTTCCTGGATGGCGATGGCTGCATGGAGTCTTACACGACTCTTAGACTCCGTGCAAGCCATCGTGAATCCTGCCCATTATGTTACTAATATATTTAATGTGCTAGATAACACATATTCTTTCAGAAAAGAGCTTTTTGAGATACTAAAATAAATAAATCAGTAATCATGCTGTAAGAATGCCAGACAGTTCTAATGAAAAATATGAAGTAAAGAAAAGCAGGATAAGTTATTTATGATGAGTTACATAACTATTATATTCTTTTAAACCTCTATGATAGCTTGTAGTAGCTTATTCACTCTCTTTAAATGTTAAAACATTTAGTGACTGTAGTGTGAGAGTTTGCACAAACTGTGTAGCTGCATGACATCTGTGAAAAACGTTGCAAGTTAAAGACAAAAAAGGTTTTACCTATCAATAGAAGCTTTTAGAGAATTACTGCTAGATGTGGATGAAGTGACAGTTTTTGTCATATTTTTCTTTCAGTCTGTCCAAGAGGTTTTCTCAGATGATCTCCTTAATTAAGAGAAGGAGACTACCATGTCCTCAGGGATACTGATATAAGTTGTTGTTTTTGGTATAATCAGATGCCTCTCCAAGACTATTAAATGTTCTTGCTCCATTAGAAAGATTCATTTTTATTCTTGCAGGATACAAGATTTGTGTTTTAATATTATTTTGTTTTAGTAGCTATACTAAAGGCCAACATTTTCCTCATTTCCAGTACTCTTGCAGAATAATCATTGTCAAATCTAATAAAACTTTGGTTATATTTTAATGGAGCTTTCTGCCAAGCTGTTTTTATAAGATCTTAATCTATATAAGAGAGGAATTGTATAATAATTTACCTTGGTACTGTAGAAGAGGAAGCTGAAGCTGGCTTACCTAGTGCTCTAAGGGCTCTTTCAATTCCATATGAAAGCATGTCTTGTAAGCCCAGTATTTCAAGAATCCAGGAGTTCAAAAAGGTAATAATGTCTTATTTTGCACCTTCTTTCTTGGTTCTCGAGATCATCAATATTATTTATTAACCAGGTGTTTTGCTTAAGCAGAAAGTCAGTATGTTGCTCATCTTCTTTAAGCCTCCCATCCATATCAGTTAGTGCAATTTCCATGTCAGAAATTTTACTCTGGTGCTACTGTAAGAGTTTCTTGAAAAGTTCTCTCTGCTTCTGGTTGTTCTCTTAAAGATTTTCTAGGTTTTGCTGGAAGTTATCTGTTTTCATAGATAATGTTTGTAGCGTTTAAGTTAACATTTGTATCTCCTTCTTCAGTGCTGAATCCATTTGAGAGTATTTGGTGCTGCTCATTTTGTTTCTAATATGTCTCAGGTAATTTGACAGGAATGTCTTCAAAATAATTTTCCAAAGTTGTTACAAGTGAAGTACAACATATTATTGACAATATTTTGTAAAGTTTAGTTGATATTGTTAACTGAACTCCTGTCTGACTAAATCATTTTGCAGAGCTCTGAAATTAAGCTGCCTTCATTTGGCCATCTTGGCTCCACCCCTCTTGGCCAGACCTTCTAAGACTTGTGATGCACTTGGTGTTTGGCTCCCTGCTGGAACTTTAAAATCAGAAAAGAAGTCAGGGAAGTCATTTTACTTTCTTTTATTGTGTGTGCATTTACCTTTGTATCTAGCCTTCTGCAGTGGTAGCTCTATTTATGCATTTATTAACAGCTTATATTTCCTGTCTTGTGAGAGCTTGATATTCTTCTTATTTAGGGAAACTTTTTTAGTACTTGGACTTTAGATTTCACTTGTTTTTCATTGGTTACTTGAATTCCTTGATTGATATTTAATACAGAAGAGTTTAACATTACCTTGTCCTCTAACAAGACTTGGGCTAGATTGGCAAGTAGTCAATGTTTGGTTCTCTGCTGCAGTTGATGACTTTTGTGCTAGCTGCCTGCACCTACTGTAAATTTAGCTTTAGAAGCTACTCCATCTTATCTTGTCCACTCTTTGCACTAGCAATGAAAGATTAAACTGGGAAAGCCCTTCCCTTAGACTCTTAAAGCCTGTGTTAGCCTCTGTTTCACATCACTCTACTCAGTTAGTCCACACTGAAATATTTAGACTATAACTCCATTCTTTCCAGTTTACTTCTGAAATCTGTAACATCTGGGACAAGACTACCAATCAATGGAAAGCCCAGGAATTGCTTTTCAAGAATCAGCTTGGAATTAGTGTGTGTGTTTTGTTCCTGGTGAGAGAAAGAACAGAACAACATTATATTCTGACCTGCCTAGTGATTGCGGAACACTGTTAAGCTTGAAATTTGATATTTGGGGGCCAGCTTGGGATTTATGTTACTGCTTTTCTCCTATTAAGAAAAGAAGCAGAGGGGCGATTTTTGCACCAAGATCATTTCTCTGTGAGAGTAGACTAAGATTGTAGTTTTTGCCCAGCTTGCAACCCAACAAATCTATTTCCATTCTCAGTAGTTACTCAAAGATGAGCATAGAATTCCTTAGTACCCCTCCCCCTGTAACCCACTATATTTATTCTTGGAGCCATGGATCTACACATTCCTACTGTCTCTGCAGCCAGCTTGATAGAAATGGACATCCTGGATTCAAAGATGGCTGCCATGCTGTAAACACTGCTAAACTGCAGCTCTTCAATTAACCCGAGGAAAATCTCTGATCTGAGTGGGTATCAGGAGGTTTAAACATCAAATTGACGATAAAAAGTTGCATTTATACTTACCTAATCTAAAATCAGCTAAAAAAGTGGGAAAAAAAGTATTTATCCATCAGGATTACAAGTGATTACTTTGCTCTGAAGAGAGAAACAAACAAAGGACAGTGTGCTTTCTTTATTCTGCCTTTCTGCTTGGGGAAAGAAAAATCTTGCAACAAGGAAGTACCATGGAAACAACTACTACTAAGACAAAGTTGTCAGAACTACAGTCGCCAGTAAAGGATGGAACTGCGAAAAAACAAAGGATTACTAGACAGCAGGAACAACAGAAACCAGAAACTAGATCCAGGACTGATCAGCCACTAAACATGGAGGATATCAAACACGCTTTACTACCTATACAGGAAGCTCTAAAGGACTTGACCTCACAAATACAAACATTTGGAGTTTTATGCAATCAATTGCTTCAGAGAATGGACAAAACTGAGACCAGAATTTCTGAAATAGAGGACAAAATTGACATGCTGGAGAAAAAATCAAAGGTATGTGATGTGGATGCACAAGCCATGCAAAATAAACTTATTGATTTAGAAGCAAGGTCTACAAGAAATAATATTATTATAAGAGGAATCCCTGAAAACATCCAGTATGCAGAGCTAATACCAGCCATAACACAAATATTTGAAATCCTGTTAAATGATGCTGATGGGGTGAAACAGATTGTAATAGAAAGGGCACACAGAGCGCTGAGAGAGGTACAAGCTTCTACTATGCCTAGACCTGTATATGTTAAGATATTGAACTTTCAAGATGTTAGCAAAATACTGTTTACTGCAAAAAAAAAAATGGTGGCTATGTTATGTGGAAAAATGTTAAAATATTTCTGGCTCAAGATTTACCATTACAAGTAAGGCAGGCTAGACAGTCTTTATCTGCTTACTGTAAATTTCTGATTGATAAACAAATTAAATTCCAGATGAAATACCCCAATATGCTTACATTTATGGTGGATGGCACTAAATATTCTGTTTCCAATAAAAATCAGGCAAAAGAAGTGTTTCTGAAAGTTTTTAAAGTTCTACCTGCATCAGAGGGCTGAAAAGAACTTCCATTGAGACTGGCATGTTCCTGTAGTCAGATCCAGCATGTATTTTACCTCAAGGCTTTTCTAATCCTTTGTTTCTTCACTAAACTGTTCAAGCCTCTGAAAAAGCAATAAAACTGTTTGTTTATGCTAATCTGAGGGTCTGCTGTCTGGTTTCCAGACTTTTATGACCTCCAAGGTCTATTTCCATTGTGTGGTAAACAGGAAATGTCTGTATTTCAACTGAGAGTGTCGATTTGGATGTAACACTTCCTGTGGTCCTGCTGTGAAAGAGGTCCCCCGTCGTGAGTATTTCTGATGGTTTCCTGGCTTGAGAAGACAAAGAGAACTGAAAATAATATGTTAATGTTCTTTTTATAACGAAATAACATTACAGTATGTACTTAAAGCACATAATAACATGTACTTTTACTATTTTTTTCTTCTTTTATAGGTGTGAACCAAAATCGTTTTTTTTACTATATGCAGTGAGTGGCAGGCACTGTGTAGGGTACAGATTTAAAATGTAGGATGCATTTTTTTTCTCTCTCCTCTCTTCTGTAAAAAGTTTATGTACATAATGATTGCAACAAAACAGATACTTAAGGGAGGATAAAATAAGTACCCAATCTACTAAAACTTTCCTTTACACAGTAATAACCTTAGAAATGAGATTTGTTTAACTAATAGTTAAACCAAAGCTGTAGTTAAGTAGCGGTGTTTGGTAGGGAATTTGTAGTTTAGACTTTGATGTAGATATGCTAGAATATATAGGTTGTAAGTTTAGGAAATGTTTTAAATGTTATTACCTGAAGTTTTTCAATGTGTTGGTGTGTTTAACCTTGTTTATATTTTCTCTTATACAAGATCTATATAAATCCTGGTCCAAGGGTAAAGTGGGTAAGCACTGGTTAGGGACTGGATGTAGGAAATGCTTCCAGATTAGATATAGTGTACAGTCAATACATGTCAATTTGATAATTCCCCTCTTATATTGTTATTTGATACCAAGACCTGCGAATGTGGGAGTTGAACTCATGGAATGTTAAAGGGCTCCAGAACTTGAAGAAGAGAAAGCTGTTGCTACACATATTATTACAGGACAAAGCACTGTTTGTATTTCTACAGGAAACACATTTGATGAATGAACAATGGAATGATATTAGAAAAAAGAACTGGATTAGAGAGCTAGTGACATCAGAAGGTAAGGCAAACAGTACGGGAGTGGCTATAATTATCAAAACCCAATACAAAGATAGGATTTTAGACTCTAAAGTGGATCCAAATGGGCGATGGTGTTATGTGATTTTATCGTATAATGCATTTCATAAACCTATCCTACTTTTGAATATATATGCCCCATGTAATGATCAACACAGTTTCATAGCATCATTATATCCAATATTAACACAATATGATGGTAATTATTTTGTTGTGGGTGGGGACTGGAATACCTATCAAAATCCAAAGTTGGATAGGTCTTGTCCACAAAGAGCATTTAATTAGCAGGCCGGGATAGCGTTAAATGATTTTAAGGAAGATTTTCAATTATATGACCCCTTTTCTTATTCACAAGATATTAATAATGCAAATAAATACACCTTCTATTCACCATGCCACAAAATGTGGGCTAGAATAGATTACTTTTTGATATCTAAAGCACTAACGAATTTAGAACCAGTGGTGGTTATACATACTCGTCATCTATCAGATCACTCAAAAATTTCATTAAAATTTTCTAAAGATTTAAAAGACACAAGAAGGCATAGGGGTTATAATTGGTCACTCAACCTAAATCTTTTAAGTAAAAAAGAAGCAGACGGAATTATAAAATATTTGAACGAATTTACAGATAGCCTGAAGCTCCAAAAACATACTCCTGACATTGAATGGGCGACAGCTAAAGCTCAAATTAGAGGATTTCTTATACAAAAAGCCTCATATTATAAGAAAATTCATAATAGTGATATTCAAAAACTAGAAATAAGAATAAAACAACTTGATAATGAGCTGATTCAGAATTTTAACGCTCAAACTGAGGAGGAAATGTTGAAGCTTCAAAGGGATCTCTTTTTGCTTCATAATAATAAATTAATACTTCAAGAACATAGGTGTTTAGTGAAATATGCTAATAATGTTCAAATACCATCAAAAGCACTGGCAAGGATTATAAATCAATCAAAAACAACTGGATATATTTCGGAAATACAGTATAACGACACAATATATTCTAAAACTGAGGATATTGTTGATGTTTTTGGGAAAATCTATACTAAGGTGTATGAGGGGCAAACTGATAGGTCTCTGCATAACCAGAATAAAAGTTGTCTGCAAAAAATTAACTTTCCAGAATTAGAAGAGAGCCTGCAAAGTGACCTGATTAAACCTATTTCTAAAGAAGAAATAGTATATACAATTCAACATATGAAAGCACATAAGTCACCAGGGCCTGATGGTATTACAGCTGAATTTTACAAAGAGTTTGCTGATAGTTTGGGAAAAGAATTGTCTCATGTATTTAATTATATAACTAAAAATAAAATTAGTGACCCCCACCTCAATGCGTCAAAAACAATTTTCATACATAAAACCAATTCAGATCCCCTTAACTCAGATAATTACAGACCAATAGCACTTATGAATGTGGATATGAAAATTTTAACATCAATTATAGCATCGAGACTAAAGAAGGTTTTGATATATCTAATTTCTAAGGAACAAGCTGGATTTATGGCAACTAGACAAACTAGCGATAACACACTTACACTGCATAATATGATGACGTATGCTAAACAAAACAACTTTAATATCTATGCTCTTATAATAAATGCCCAGAAAGCATTTGATAGAGTAGACATAAAGTTTTTGTTTGATGTGTTACCCTATTTTAACTTGCCCCAAGAATTCATTCAGATACTACAAATATTATATAGTAATCCATACACTACGCTATACATCAATAGGACTTATTCTAACAGAATACAGATTAAAAATGGTAGTCGTCAGGGTTGTCCCATGTCCCCCTTATTGTTTAACCTATATCTAGAACCCCTATTTTTATATATCAAGCAAAATTTGTACCATAATGCACCAATAATTTATAGGAATAAAATATTAATGTCAGCATTCGCCGATGATCTTATTATTTATTGTACAACCCCAATTTCGGACAGTGAAAAGATA
Source organism: Protopterus annectens (assembly GCF_019279795.1). Lineage (NCBI taxonomy): Eukaryota > Metazoa > Chordata > Ceratodontiformes > Protopteridae > Protopterus > Protopterus annectens. Next base: position 670,896,578 of record NC_056741.1, on the reverse strand, counting down.
TTACAGCTCATAAACTAATTTTCGGTAGTTTCTAATTATAAAATTAACTTACAGAAAATGAATATCTTCCCGTTAAGAACCCCAAAACCTTTTTCATTAATGGCCCTGATGGGGAAGTTAACATGTAAAGAAAATATTAAATATTTGGGTATCAACTTCTCTACGGATAATAAGGACTTTTATAACAATAATGTTAAACAAGTATGGGAACACATAATAGCTGATTGTGACAGATGGAAGAATTTAAAACTACCGGTATTAGCAAAAGTATCAATAGTGAAAATGAATATACTACCACGAATGTTATACATATTTAGGTCTGCCCAATTATCAATTTCAAAAACAGTTTTTTAACAAATGCATAAAGATCTAGCTAAATTTATCTGGAACCCAAAAAGAACTAGAATATCTTATGAGAAATTAATGACCCCTAAAACAAAAGGGGGACTTGAGCTACCAAACTTTGAAGCATATCATTTGATTGTAAACGCTAATCGAATTTTAAGAATTGCTAATTATGATGTAATGAATACAAAATGGATACCAACTTGGGTGGTCTTGAATCATAAGCATATTTTGGATAGGAAAATAAATCCTAAAGCATTACCCTTTATGGACAAAATTAGTCTGATAAAATATGGGGTCATGGACCACATAATAACCTGTGTCTCATCTTTGCAAACTTTATTTCAGTCCGTAGATTTATTGCAATATATGATGGTTCTTCAACCTTTCCACAGGAATCCTAATTTTAAACTAAATAATCAGCTGATCGATCTCAGCAAATTTCCATTAATAGTTAATCTGACTCTATTTGATAATAAACTTGACTTATCGGCTTTACAAATTAGACAGGAAATGAATCTACCTAGAAGTTACATTCTTATAATGAGACAAGTTAAAGAACTTGCCTTGAGCTACTTTAGGAACTTTAAACCTGCAGCCGGATTTGTGGATAAGTGCTCTGAATTGTGGCAAGCTATCCAACAAGACACTAAATTTATAGCAACTGCATACAAATTAATTAAGGATTTGAAATTTCAGGACAAAATTTTGCTTTCAGAGTATTGGGTAAACAAAGTAACAGTAAGACAATCAGATATTAAAAGCAATTGATATAACTAGGAAATCAGTTTCTTTTCAAAAACTGATGTACATGCAATTGATGATTTGGAACAATGCATATTACACACATCTTAGATTACATAAATTTAATCCTAGGAATTCTCCAATTTGTCCATACTGTGCAGATCAAACAGCGGATCTTCTTCATATGTTCTGGAGTTGTAAATGCGTATATAAACTTTGGAACTCTCTTAAAGTACAACTGCAAAAGATGGGTTATCAAAGTTCTACACTGTCATGGGAATTTATGATTCTATACATTCCTCCAAGAGAGCTTTCCAGATTGCAAACTATTATTTGTATGAATATTTTTTTGCTGATGAAACTCTATATAGCCACAAATTGGCTAGAACCACATAAGACATCAAGGAATAATTTTAAGCTTGTGGCTATAAAACATATACTAGCACATAAATTACTTCTGAAACAAACAAAAATATTAATAACCCGAAAATATGGGAAAAGGTCTTCAATATTATATTAGCATGATACTGATTTTAGGAATATATTAAATATAGGAAACATTTCATGTAGATATTGTATAAATGGTTTGTAGTAGTTATAGTGTATTATGTGTGTGATGTTTATTGTATTTTTGTAATGTTTTTGGAAAATATATTTCAATAAAAATTTATTATGGAAAAAAAAAAAAAAAGAAATAGACATACTGAGAAAATATAGAAATTGTCTCATATTTTCCGATAACCACCTAATTGTCAAGCAATCAGTTACAGTATGTGAGAGATATACACTGTCTGTTTAGCTAAATCTTTCAAATACAGTCACTACAAATACCAAACAGGCTGTCAGAAACACACAACACTGCTTAATATTTGCCACACACACTATAGGACAAGCATATACACATATGTATTCTGAGTATTAAAGGTAATATATCCAATCAAAACCTCAAAGACCTACCAGATGCAGTAATTACAATAACTACCCTCAGCACCCTCAAAAATATACTACCAAACAATACTTACCACAATAGACTTTGTCTAAACTCACAGTGCCTCTATGCTTAACCCCCTAAGGCATACCACCACATAAGCCAATATTTTGGTCATAGAAGACTCCTTTGTGAGGCATACCGATGCCCCACTCACCAGCTGAGCAAGTATATGGTTACATTCATCTGCCTATTAGGAGCCAGGATCTGCAGGATCATACAGTCAGGTCATTGAACCTCAAGTGCTAGTATGACTCAGTCTTAGTCTATGTGGGATTAAATGACCTTAGGCGGACTTCCCTGTTCTATATGAAGAAAAAAATGATGGAACTCTTGGACTATGTGCTAAGTCTATATTAGCCTAGCACTGAGCAGCATTCTACATTCTCTAACCATGATGCCACAATATGAACAAAGAAATAATTGTTTTAATAGATGGCTTTGTTTTGGTGTCATTCAAAAGGCCTGGAAGGATATGATTGACAGATAACCATTCATAGGTAGGGATGACCTGCACCTGACCCCTCTAAGCTTTTGCATATTGGCTAAAAATTGTCAACCCCCACAGTGTCTTTCTTAGGCATTGCCAACCTGATAAACCATCTGACATAGCTATACCAATCCAGAATTACCTGAAGGAGATAGTGCTCAATGCCAAGAGTCTAAACAAAAAAACTCTGCTCCTTGTAAGCTCTTCTACCCCTATGGAAAGCAGAGTTTTGTGTTGCATCTACACTGAAAGGGAGAAAAAGAGTAGGTGTCTCAATTTACATCAAAAACAATCTCAGGAAATCCATACCACTTACTTAAATGAACTTGGGTCTTTTTCAATTCATCACAACACTATATTCATAGAAGACTTAAATGGGAATCATACACAGCCTCAAACTTGAAGGCGTAAAGATTGCTGGACTTTGTCACCATGAATGCCTTAGACCAGCTAGCCTGTATGCCCACTAGGGGCAGCAAAATCCTTGACTTAATCCTCACCAGCTTAGGGGAACATTGCACTCCCACAAGTGTATTGTCCTCACTGGTTATGTCAGACCATAAAACTGTCTTCTTTGAAATAAAAAGAAATTCAAAGACACCAGGTAACCTTGGAATTTCAGGAATTATTCAAAGGCAATCTTCTTACTTTTAGATGATACCCCAGCAAAATGTCATGCCCTTCCTAAACCAGGGTGCACTGCCTCCCATGCAGAGTTTTCATAAAAACCTTTTATAATCATGTATACAGCTGCACAGAGGAAGTGGTGCCTACATGAAAGAAGTACAGTATAATCTCAGAAAACAAGCCACCCTGGTGGAACCTCAACATCAATAGCTTGTATAACAAAAGGAAGAAAATCATGGCCAACAATAGGAAATGCAATGCCCAGAATGGTAAGAACTCCTGCAGCAAGCTAAATAAATAAGTCTAGGGGCTATGTAAATCTAGCAAAGCCAAATTTGAGGTAAAAATAGTCTCACAGGATAAGGAAAACCACAAGGCATTCTTCAGCTATGTGTAAAATATTATGAAGCCAACTTAAAAAGCTGATGTATCCTTTATTTGTAGAAAGTAAGCGCTTTCACACCTCACAGGGCGCTTCTTAAGACTTTAATGAAAATAAAAAGTAAAAAAACTCCCTTATATCTCTGCTTAACTCTTTCTTAAGCCAATGAAATCTCTGAATGTCAATTAGCTAATTAATTCTAATTAATTCTAATTTACAGCATTTAATTTCCTTGTCTTTAGCGAGATCTTTATAAAGACAGTTGTTGACTGATAGAATTGTCTAATAAAACTGGCAGTCTACTGTGAGTTTCTAAAAATAATAATAAAATATTAATAAAATATATTCATCCACATGATGTACCTATATGCAAACAGACATACATAAAAATTTCATATAGAAACATAAAAATATAAAAATACATAAACATATAAATATGAAAATGTAAAAACTACATACATATACATATCCATATCTGTATACTTATATGTGACTCAATCTATACCTCGATGTTATGTATAAATATATAAGTATGTAAAAGTATATATATATATATATATATATATATATATATATATATATATGTAAATAAGTATGTATAAAATATATATAAAATATATATATATATATATATATGATACATAAAAATATACATATATATATATATATATATATATATATATATATATATATATATATATACGTATGAAATAAATTTAATATATGATGGAAATGTGTGTGAATGTAAATATAAAAGGGAATGTAAAATGTATATAAAAAGTATGTATATGCTTATATATGTATGTGAGAATCGCATGAATGTGTATGTGAGTATGTGGTAAAATCAGTATGAATTAAGTGCAATATGTGTACTTGAATGAGAGAAGCTAGTCTATGCAAGTGAAGAACTGTATGGAAAGAGCAGTGTTGTTAATGTCTCAATGGTCTATCTTTCAAAAAGGGTTTTAAAGAAACTCTATCATTGAGACCATGTCTAATATCAGCTTGTAGTCTGATTATCCATTTGTTCTCTTCTTTTTCAGTAAAGTTGCTTATGTTTCCTAGCCTTGTGGTGGTATGTATCAGTTCTAAAACCATGAACTTAAATTTATGTGTGGTATCATTATAAATCAAATGTTTGGCTAGGACATCGGTCTCATTCTCTTTGCTTATGGCATATAGATCTTCCCTAATTCTCTCTCTTAATGTTCTATTCGTTTTACCAACATAATACATATTGCATTTCTGACAAACGCCTAAATAAACAACATTTCTGGAAGCACAACTAGCATAGAAATCAAACTCATAACATACTTGTGTGTCAGGATGTATAAAAGTATTTCTATTATATATATATTGACACTGGTTACAATTGTAAGAAGGAAAAGTTCCCTTTTTTACTGAAAGTATTCTAGTCTGTTTGTGCTCATAACATAGTAGTCTCTTCAAGGACCTAGTGTTCTTATAACTGAAGCTTGGATGTTGACCTACTATCTTACTAATCTCTTCATCTAAAGTCAAAATTCCCCAGTTCTTTCTAATAACATCTGTTATCATTCTATTACAGTTAGTATAAGGAATATTAACTCTTTGTCCAATCTTGTTATTTCTTTTCTGATGAACTACCATATTATTATTCTGTTGTTCAGCACCTTCTATATATGGACTTTCTTTACCTGTTCGATCCACATAATTTAGATTCTCTAAATCTTTTTTATTATAACCCCTGTCTGATAAATCCTTTTCTGTGGCACCACTAGCTTTTTAACATTAACTAGTAACTGCTCAAAAGATTCTATAGAGTTTCTAGATGTGTTGATTTCAAAAGATAGAGATAAGATAAATACATCGATCTATTGGAAACCCTGTCGAAGAAATGCCTTCTTACACAGAACCAGTATGCATCCCCCACATATATATAAAAACGTGGTAAAGAACCAGGCATTGAGATGCTCAAGGTTAACTAGTAAACAGGAAATTTTTGAAAAAGCCTTATTAGACACAGAAAAGGATTTATCAGACAGGGGTTATAATAAAAAAGATTTAGAGAATCTAAATTATGTGGATCGAACAGGTAAAGGACGTCCATATATAGAAGGTGCTGAACAACAGAATAATAATATGGTAGTTCATCAGAAAAGAAATAACAAGATTGGACAAAGAGTTAATATTCCTTATACTAACTGTAATAGAATGATAACAGATGTTATTAGAAAGAACTGGGGAATTTTGACTTTAGATGAAGAGATTAGTAAGATAGTAGGTCAACATCCGAGCTTCAGTTATAAGAACACTAGGTCCTTGAAGAGACTACTATGTTATGAGCACAAACAGACTAGAATACTTTCAGTAAAAAAGGGAACTTTTCCTTGTTACAATTGTAACCAGTGTCAATATATATATATATATATATATAATAGAAATACTTTTATACATCCTGACACACAAGTATGTTATGAGTTTGATTTCTATGCTAGTTGTGCTTCCAGAAATGTTGTTTATTTAGGCGTTTGTCAGAAATGCAATATGTATTATGTTGGTAAAACGAATAGAACATTAAGAGAGAGAATTAGGGAAGATCTATATGCCATAAGCAAAGAGAATGAGACCAATGCCCTAGCCAAACATGTGATATATAATGATACCACACATAAATTTAAGTTCATGGTTTTAGAACTGATACATACCACCCCAAGGCTAGGAAACACAAGTAACTTTACTGAAAAAGAAGAGAACAAATGGATAATCAGACTACAAGCTGATATTAGACATGGTCTCAATGACAGAGTTTCTTTAAAACCCTTTTTGAAAGATAGACCATTGAGACATTAACAACACTGCTCTTTCCATACAGTTCTTCACTTGCATACACTAGCTTCTCTCATTCAAGTACACATATTGCACTTAATTCATACTGATTTTTACCACATACTCTCACATACACATTCATGCGATTCTCACATACATATATAAGCATATGTATACTTTTTTATATACATTTTTGCATTCCCTTTTATATTTACATTCACACACATTTCCATCATATATTAAATTTATTTCATATGTCCACATATATATTCATATAAATATATATATATATATATATATATATATATATATATATATATGTGTATATTTTTATGTATCATATATATATATATTTATATATTTATTTATACATACTTATTTACATATATATATATATATATATATATATATATATATATATATATACTTTTACATACTTATATATTTATACATAACATCGAGGTATAGATTGAGTCACATATAAGTATACAGATATGGATATGTATATGTATGTAGTTTTTACATTTTCATATTTATATGTTTATGTATTTTTATATTTTTATGTTTCTATATGAATTTTTTATGTATGTCTGTTTGCGTATAGGTACATCATGTGTATGAATATATTTTAGAAATACGAAATAACAGCTGAGAACAGTCCACCAAGTAATTATTAATGCAAGCACAGCCACCTGTCTCAGAACGTAATAGAATGCACCAGCACAACACCAAAATTCAAAAAATGAGAAGTTTAATCCAATAGTAAACACAATTGCAGTTAAGCGCTTTCATCCACTAGGGACTTCCTCAGAACACATATTAAAAACTGCTACTCCATTAAATACATTTAAAAAACATCACATGTCATTCCATCATAAGTGGTTTAAAGTGCTAGTGCCTAATGTGTATGAATATATTTTATTAATATTTTATTATTATTTTTAGAAACTCACAGTAGACTGCCAGTTTTATTAGATAATTCTATCAGTCAACAACTGTCTTTATAAAGATCTCTCTAAAGTCAAGGAAATTAAATGTTGTAAATTAGAATTAATTAGAATTAATTAGCTAATTGACATTCAGAGATTTCATTGGCTTAAGAAAGAGTTAAGTAGAGATATAAGGGAGTTTTTTTTTACTTTTTATTTTCATTAAAGTCTGAAGAAGCGCCCTGTGAGGCGTGAAAGTGCTTACTTTCTACAAATAAAGGATACATCAGCTTTTTAAGTTGGCTTCGATTGTCGTGGTGTGCTTCTAATTTCTTTTTTCTACTGGACTTATAACTTTGTTTTGGAGGCACTTCACCCCTTAAGTATACATTTTATTTCAAGATATGTCTAAAACATGAATGGCAATACACAACAATGTGCCAAGATAACTGTAAATAGAGACACCTATACTAAGCAAAAGGATAAATCAAGTCCACTGCCTGATAAATTCAGCATCAATTTTGCCCCACTTTCTCCCCCAGACTCCTTTCAAGAAATACTTCCAACCATAGCTCCCTCAAGCTAGGAAACTGGTCCTCAATGCCCTGTCCAAGGCCAAAAATGCTGCACTGATGAGACCTGACAATATTTCAGGATGCCCCCTTAACAGCATGAAACATAACCTATTGGGGGCATTAGAAGCGCTATTCAATTATAGCTTCTAAATAGGCTTTGTGCCAGGCAAATGGTGGACTGTAACTTTTATCTCTCTGTACAAGGGAGGACTATCCACAGTCCAAGGAAATTACTGACCCATAAACTTGACAAGCCTCATGTAAGGCCATAGAAAGAATAATCATTGACATGATAAATAATGACATAGGAAACCTTCAAACATTGGATCCATCTCAGTTTGGTTTTGCCAAGAGCAGGTCATGTCTACTCATCCTGTTGAACTTCTTCAAGAAGGTCACCAAAGCAATGGATGAGGGCAAAATTGTGCATACTGCCTACCTCAACCTGGCCAAAGCATTTGACAGAATAGCTTCACATTGGCATTGTAAACAAATTCACAAAATTAGATATAAAGCCCTATATCTCCCACTGGATAGCCAACTGGCTAACAGGGCAGAAGAAGTGAGGATAGGTGAGTGTGCCTCCACAAAAAGGCCAGTAACTAGCAGAGTCCCCCAGGGTTTGCTACTGGGGCTGCTCCTTTTTAGCATCTACTTCTCTAAAGTCAAGGGAATGTCAAAGGCCTCTGACTGACCATGTTTGCAGATGATTGTAAGCTAGTTGTAGTCATAGAATCTCCCAAAGACATATACATCCTCCATGAAGGCCTGACACAAAGTAGTAAGTGGTCACAATCTAAACTCAATGACAAAAAATGCATAATAGCATATTTTGGAAAGACAATCTCTGGAAATTACTACATTGATAAAACAACACTGAGAACTGATCCTGTGATTGTGGATTTGGAAACACTTGTAGACCATTGTGTGTCTGCTGTAATAAAAAAATCATTTTATGTTGTGTAACTTGTAAGCAAGAGGATGGCATCGAGGTCCAACAATGTTATTGTTCAATTATACTTGGCCCTGATTAGACCAATAATTGAGTACAATGTCCCTTTCAATATATATATCTGACTAGGCATATAAAACAACTAGAGCATCCAAAGAGGTTATTCACAAAAATAATACATAGGGTAGACAGCATGTCCTATGCAGACCATCTCAAAGCTTTATTCTTGTATTCACTCTCTCTCCTGTAAACACATGAAAGGCAGTCTATGCCTGGACTTCAAAGCATACTCTGATCCAGCCCTTAGGGGTCTGTTGCACATCTGCAAAACAAATGGCATTAGAAATACCTGATCTAGGGACAACCTTATCTGTAACATAATTAAGACATGTTGGAAGGTCAGGTATGTGTCAACTGGGCTGCACCTTGTCTGGAGCAGGCTTTCTATCCATATAAAGTAGAGTTCCTCCCTGCACTTATTCAAGTGCAAATTGGATCACTGGATGGGGAATCATAAATGTACCCCTGGTCTGCCACCTATATCCTTATTAGAAAGAGGAAGCTTATAACTGATTGATCACTGATACCTATGTTATACCCCTAATAAAACAAGTATTAGAAAAACCTGGCAAAAGTTTTGGGAAGCATAGCTAGGCTTAAAAAGGCCCTTTAGGGTCACTATTTATTTATTTATTTGTTTGTTTGTTTATCTGTTTATTTATTTTACATTTGTTGACTGGGATAGTCAAACTGGATACATGTCCATTTTCAGCGGAGGCCCGGGGAGAAAATCTCCACATAAAAGCACACAAAGTAACAGCAAAATACTTATTACACATATGATACATAGATTGACAGGGCAAGCAATTCATAAAGAACATTCATATGTAAAAAAGTATACATAGCTATGTATAGTAGTGATAACTAATAAAGGTTACAGAGATGGTTCTAGTCAGAGGTAGGGCAAGGACATTATCTTAGTAATTATCTATGAACTTGGGTGTTATGCACCCAGAGGGGAGGGTGCTGTTCACCTTTCCCTACTGTGGGAGTTGCTTGTCCCATTGCCGCTGTTGGTTACCTTTGAAGACTGCCTTGTGTCACTGAGCGAGAATGCTATCCTCATTTATCTGAGCAGAATACAGATGGAGGTGCAGAGTAGAGTGGTCACATGTCAGTGAACTGAATAGAGTGCTCATGTGTCAGGGCATTGCAAGTCCTTAGTAATCATCTATCCTTCCACTGACTAGAGGATTTCCAGTTAATGGTGACAGAGTCCCTAAGTGTTGGTGCAATTTCTTTATAAAGGTGATCACTGCACTTCAGAATCTTTTCATGCACTGGAAATCACCCCTTTCTTAATCTACTTGTGCAGTATATTGTTTACTACTGTTTTGTTTGTTGTGGATGTTAGTGCTCCTCTCAGGACATGATAAATCAGATATACAATTAGTACAGTTTAGGACACTGTCTTGCAGAGAGATAGTTAAAGCAGGGAGAGTGCATTCATTTTGTCTTTGTCCCTATATGGTTACAACTACAGCATGTCTAAAAACATATGAATAAAGTAAGACTTCTGTAAATATTTAGTTGTTGCTAACTGCCATACCTCTCACCTGCCTGTAATTTGTATGTATGCCACACATTTGACTCAAATACTTGCTACAACCCTTCTAGTATTGGACATTTTTGATAAATTCTATATTAACCGCACCAGTATATAAAACAATGTCCCTATTTGGGGCCCCCTCCATAACTGTACCTAACTCTGGAGGAAATGGATCAAGAGCTATGTTGACTAAGAATAAAATATAAGTAACATGGATACAGATGATGCAAACAAAAACTGTAAAATTGAGTTCTCTTGACTAATACATGAATGTGACAAATTTAGAAATAACAGCATGAGAAATCCATCGTTTCAAAGCATGCCTTATTTTTTTTCATGTCTAATCAGAACAATGGAGCCTCAAAAGTGCATTATGTAATAGTGAGATACATTTCATTTTCACTATGGGGATTTTGTGCCACAGTTTGTTGTAAGATGTAATTCCACGTCCAGCTGTAAGTCTAGCTTATGATATGAGTGTTCAACTTGCTGAGTCATCATTGCTGGTACTAAGATATGTGCTTCTATATACAAAGCAAGATAACAGTTATACAGGCAGTTAGGCTGATGTGAAATAATTATTGCAGCTACATAACAACTGTCGCATTTGATATATCATGCAATTCCATATCTGAGCAGCAGCACAGCGTACTTTGGCTGACCAACTAAGAATGAGGTAGTATACCCACATGTCAGCTGTAACATAGGATTGGTTGACAGACCCAGTATTGGAAGGATGGTTTTGAAGACAGAATTCCATAACTATAGGCAGCTCTCATCTCACTCTGTGGGAGGATGTGACTTTTAAGTGACACTTGACTAGTTCCTTCAAGAGGCCAGAGGGATGGGAACCTGTATGATACTTGAGACATTAACATTCTGAAAGCTATCCATACATAGTGCATATCCCCACTTCATGCAACACACTCTATGGTCTGTATAGGGAATTACAAGTAAGACATACAAAAATATCAGCCCCGCCCAACACCACCACTACGATCTGCATTATGCCATCAATGGTACATTCCGTAAACATCTTGTCCATCATTAGCAAGGAAATAAAAGGGAAAGGTTTGAAGTAATGGCCATTTGATAGATTATTATGTGTTTAAGGTCAGAGAACAGAGTAGAAAAAAGCCAAACCCAGGCTGTTGATAGTAGTGTTAAAGAGCGATATTACAGTTTCCCACACATCTGGGTGATATTAGGTGAACTGCAAGATGTAAGTAAAATAAATATATCAAAAAATACAAAATGCATGAGCAGCATATCTATATAAAATGTGCAGTATGCTAATCATAAACCACTGACTGAATGTGGTTACACTTCTAATATGTGGTACAGTTATATACCTTAGTGTCACCTGACGATTATGGCTGTTGAACATCATCATTGGTGCCATATCTCATAGTAATGCCACTGATACCTGTGCCCGTGTCCATGGCTTGCATGTGTTTTTTGGAAAATTATGCCAAACCAATTGTTACAGAAATGTCTTTTGTACCTTCTGCAAGGTATGTTCTACATACACTGGTGTGCTATAACAAACAAGCCATAAAAAAAGTAAGAGTCTCACAGAATGTGCACACACAGGAGATCACATGCACACAAACACATACACACAAACAAAAATGTCTCATGCATAATTGCATGCACAGTTGTGCATATGTAGACTAACACACATACATGAAATGCACACAGGGACATATGTGGAATAGCAATATAACGTGCAAAGGCACACTGCATGCACTTATCCTGTAGTCCTTGGCAGTTCAACACTTGAGAAGGCTTTGGCAGCAGTATGCTATTCCTCCCATGACCATACACCACTCATGCAGTATTTGATGAGACATGTTAAGTACTGCACCATCAAGAAATTCATGCACAATTATTTCAAGTGTCCTTTTAAGGACTATATTCCCAGCTTCTAACAGTCTGATGATAGAAATTCCTGTACAATGTGTGCTCAAATAGGAACATTTTACATACATCCTGAATAGAAATCAAATACATTATGCTAAAGCCTATGCCAACAGTATATTATCATTAGTATGTATATATATATATATATATATATATATATATATATATATATATATATATATATATATATATATATATATATATATATATATATATATATATATATATTGTTCATAGGTAAATACTAAATTATCATTCTGTAAACTATTACAAGCAAAGCCAATAAACAAGATCAGAATCAAACCCTCTAAGTTGTAAATGTGAAGTTATGACCTTAACCATTATGCCAACCTTCCCACCTAAATGTTTGTGGTGATTCTGGGGAGATGCTGCATATACCATGCAATGTTGTACACAAGGAAAAAAACAAGGCTACAACTTTAGTATGTAGCTTTATAATCTAGCTTAATGCTTCACCATGTATATTATATAATGCATGTATGGCTTTAGTGGAAAGGCAAACTAAGGCTCACATCCCTATAGGCTGGTATAAGTTATTTAGAAAGCTGAGATGCCAAGAAAAGCTGGATGAGCTGGGTGTTATTAATGTAATTCAAATGCCTTCCTGAAAAGAATTCTTCCAAATCCTGCAGGCTTTCTCCCACAGATAAAATATCCATTTGGAGTATTGATTAAAGTCTGTTACTTTTTCATCTGTGCTTGCTTTCAGAAATCTCGCTGAGTATTTCTCTCTTACAATATTGATAAGCTTCTGTTTAGAATTGTACATAGTAGCTTGGACATGCCATGCAATCTTTGCTTTCAGCAGTAGCACTTAAAAGTATTGTGCCAGCATCTGGGTCATAAATAACATCATATAGGTCTACAGTGGTTCCTACGAGCAGCATATAAATCAGAAACACCCACTCAAGCAATTAAACAAGCCTGGCTAGATAGAGCAATACCAGAATTAGAACTTATATTTAAAGAAAGACAGTGCTGCTGGGAAAACGGAGAGATTCCAAGCAGTTCTTTTGTGTTTGTCATTATTTTCTACATGCAGTCCCCAGTGGCCGCTAACCTGAGCATAGCTTTTGCAAAGGACAAAAAATCTGACCTACATTCTGAGATAGACCTGAAAATCTGAAACAGCCCAAAGCTGCTTTATTATAGAATACAGAGTAAAGGCTACAAAACTGGGCAAGTTCCTTCATGCAATACCTAAACAATAAACTTGCATCATGGTGCACCTCCTGTAAAAACGTGCACTTATGTGAAGGTGTATGAAATTCATCATGCTGTAAATGACAGGCTCATTGTGTTTCGTACCTAGTGTGCAAGGATCTGTTATACTTGGCAGTTTCTGTGTGCAGGTCCTGGATGTAGACTTAATGATTTTAAATATTGTAGCCACACCAACATGCTATAATAGAGTAGTGGTCTCAAATTCATTTTTTTAAACAGCATGCTAATGTACTTTTTCATCAGCTGACAGTCCTCTGAGGCAGTCTGACAAAAATATATCATGTAAAATATAACAGTGAGCAGGCCTTTTTTTAGCTCAAACAATCATTTTCCATACCTTTGCATTTTAATTTAAAGAGTCAGGGCTTTTCGTGTGAGCAGAGTCAGTTAGTCAGTGTCTTGTATTAAATACTTCACTACTGGGAGACTTGAAAGGGCATAGCAATCTAGTAATTTTATTATGTCCTGTAGGCCATATTGCTTTTGCTATGAGCTATTTTTGGTTTCATTTGCTTCCCTGCACATTGACAATGTAATATCAGCTAGATAGGCTTAGCTTTTAGGATCTTTAGGATCATTAAGTCTTTATTACTTTTTGTTAATGTCAGGGCACAAGAATTTAATTTATCTAGATATTTGCCTTCATTTTTCCTCATTTTCATGAAGTACACTGCTCCTGCCTTTGCTCTTCATTACAGCTAGAATTAATGTTATTCTAATTTTGAATTATATGGTTAAGTCATACGATTTGTATTTTTTTACCTTGCTCTTACATTCCTTAGTTAATTAGTTTGCTTTAGAACTGTGAAACCAGTACATGTTCATTTGCATGTCTTTTAGAAAGTTTCTTTATTATCGGCTGTTAATGCTTACTGATTCTCTCTTTTCTTGTTTGCATAGAAGAGTATATTTCTTCATGTCAGCTGTATGGGATGAGCTGTCAAACCAAATATATTTAACTGGTAGCAAGTCAAGATATTCTTATTTTGCTGGGGGGTTTTATGGTAGGATTTCCCCCTTCCCCAAATGTTGTGAGATGATAAAGGTCATTGTATGCATTTCAGAAGTACAGGGGGCTTGCCCCCTTCAAAAGCACTTACTTTGATCTGCTCCATTAGTTTGTATAACAGGCAGTTTTCACTGTCTTGTGTTTGCACTGCTGCAGTTCAAGAAATCTGGTGTTGCTTTCTCATAGTAAAACCTATTGAATTTTCTGGCAGTGACCTTTCCTTTTTAAATGAGCTGTCTGATCCATAATGTTTGCTATTATGGGGAGTTATACATTTTTGTGAAAATATTATGTATTTCCCTAATAACTGCAACTATTTCTGCAAGTTGTTGATTCACAAATGTAACTGGATCTCTCTCCCTGAGATGCATTAACTTCAAAGCTTATTATATCTAAAAGAAATGAATTTGCAGAAGTATCCTCCCAGGACTCTGTCTTGCACATTTTGGAATCAGAAAGTATCTTTCTAAGATCAAACAACAGAGAATTCTGCCAGTAAAAGAAGAAAGAATAGTTGTCTCTGAATCTGCCATCCATAATATCTAAAGTATGATTCTTCTGGCTGAGTCATAGGCTGGCCTATAGCTTCTTCCTTCAGTCATGTCACAGCTGCAGATATTATTAATTCCAGATAAAAAAGTTACCAGTCTTCTGTCTGTGAGAAAAACAAACCTTCTAAAATGCTACTTCAAACATTTTATAGTATGATGACATGTACTTTATATACCTTAACACTCTATGTTTGTGTTTTTAGTGGATAAGGCCATGAAGCAGCACAGTTTCACTTTGTTCTTTGGTGTAAGCAACCCAGAATATTATTTACATACAGCTGATAATTTTATGTTAAGAAAGGGTACAGTGTTAGTTTCCTTCCACCTTCATTTAGCTACTGTATGATTCTGAGCAAGTCAAAAAATCCTGACAGTGCTGCTAGGTCACCCCTGAAAAGGGGGGATTTTTCTAGCAGGCTTACTGGGTTAACAAAAAGGAAAAACAAAAAGGTCATTCTGACTGTGCTGGCTATTGTATTTAAACACTGAAAGTAAGGTCCTAAAGAGATTACGCAGAGTATGCAACTTTATGAGCATCTTTGGATGTTTACAGCCGGACGTTTATATCTGCATACAAAGCTTTGTGGATAATTTTCTTGTACTAATTTTTAGGGAATACTGTAAAGTAATTTTAATAATATGTGTGTGGTTGAATGTGATATTTATTTTTACAATGTTCTGGTTTGCTTTTGTGTATGAGTTTTATGATCATGAAATTACACTTTATCAACAATATGATGTTAAAAGCTAATATAGTATGCTTATAAAAAAACACTTTATACTTAAATGGTGCCAAGTCACTTCTGTTTAAGTAAAGTTCATTTCTATGGAATTTGCTTTAGCACATATAATCAAACGAATGGGTATGATGATGGAGATTTTTTCAGTTTCTCATGGGTTGTTGACCTTGGAGTTGGTTGTTACCATTAAGTCAGCATAGGGGTCAATGCTTTCAACTTCATTGAGGGACTATCATTCTGTGTGCGTCTCTCTCACATAGAAAAAAATTATGCTAAGGAAATACTGGTTAGAGAGCAACACCTACTGATTGGAACCAAACCTAGGTTGACTAACAGTGGAGTCTTCACCTGGTTAGAGTGCAAGTGGTCACCTGGTGCAAGAGATATGGCCACTGAACCCACTTTTTGTTATGCCATTAAGTGTGGGCACACCTTTCAACTGCTTAATATATCACAAACATGTTAGCAGTATTACACTGACAGATTTCATGGTACCTCTCAGACTAATAAAATAAATGGGGTACTTAACTGAACATTGAGAGCAAATTGACACCTGCTGCAAATAAGCCATGACTAAATGTCACAAAAAATGTGAGAACAAATACTATCTTCCATTTTGGTCAATTAAATGCCAAAGTATTTTAGAACAACCCCACAACATGAACATCTCAACTGTCCTTGATACTGTAAAATTTCCCAATCCAGTCTCTCATATGTAGAGTGTGTCATATTGCCCAGAGAATGAAAAATGTCATTATGTGTACTTACACTTAAAAATCATGGTGTTCTGACATATGTTGTAAAATACAAAGTAAAATAAAAAATAACATAGATAAATATATAACTTAATACACATTACCATGTAACATAACTCTAAACCTCTTAGCACAAGGATCATGAACAAAACCAGTCACACTAAGTGAAGAAAGCACCAAATTCAGGATGGTTTTTAAGTATTGCTTGACTATCAAACTGAAATAAAGGAAAACACGAAAAACTAATACGGAAATGAAAAAGGAGTCCAATGGGTAGCAGACACTGTACCAAAAATTTATTATGAAGTGCTTTTCATTTGACAAGTGGTTCAAACGTCATCAGATCGACAAGTGAGCATTTCATAATACATTTTTGGTACAGTGTCTGCTGCCCATTGGACTCCTTTTTCATTTTCGTACTACTTGACTATACTTGAACATTTGCTAGAATAACAGAGTTTGCAGTAGTGCATTGTCAGAGGGCTATGAAGTTTGACAACGCAATGTCTGGTATTTTTGAGTGAGTGCAATCTCACTCTAAAATAACCAAGTAAGAGATCCTGTAAGCTATGAATGGTGCATGGACAGCATTTGTATAAGAGATTAAATAAATGTCATACATGAAACATTTCACATATGCTACCAAAGCATTTTGCTGGATCTAGAAAATAATGATCAGAACCACACAACCAATTTCGTATTAGACTGCTGCTAGCAGAGTTTCCCCCAGATTCACTATCCTTCCATGCAGGACTAGCTTAGTCCTGCATGGAAGTGGCCGTCTAGGAGCAGGACGGCAGCATGCCACACATATTAATGAAGGAGTGCTGCCTAAGTTCCTAATCTTACATGGAGCATGTAACAGTGCAGGGGGTATGTCTGAGAAAAGAGCTCTCAGAATATACATGCCCCTGTAAAGAAGAACAGCAGAGCAGTAATAAAATAATGAGTGAGACCGCTCATAGGTGTTCGCATACCCCCTGCAACATCCCCTCACATGGACAAGAGCAATAGTTAAAACAACATATATAAAGATGTTTTTTTATTTTTATGAAACAGATTAAATTTAACTGTAGGTGCGCAGGTTTGCCCATCTCTTAGCTATGGTTAATGCAACGTAAATGGCACAACAGGATAAAAAGCAAGATATATGCCAATGAGGCAGTACAGCAATAGTGTAGTGGACAGAGCCTTCGGCTTATGAGCAGTCATTCCTGGTTCAAGTCCTACTCCAGCACATTCTGTTTTCCATGTCAAATCACTTTCTGACCGATAGGTTCATAGGTACGTACTAGTCTATTGGCCCTAGAGCCTATATAAGCCTAGCCAAAATGGTACCCTGGCTTTCGCCACCCAAGAAAATTATTTTCCTGTGCCCCTGTAGAGAAGAGCCCCAAAGGTGATCCCTGGGGTGAATGTCCTATTTCCCATCCAATGATCGAGATTTTCCTTGAAGAGTGCTAATGAGGAGCTTTGTTTGATATAGATAGGAAGTTTGTTCCAGAGTATGAGAAGTCTCTTGGACAGGAATCTATCACTCCAGCAGGTTCTGTTTATTGTGGTGACAAGGGTTAGGTCCCTAGAGCATGTAGCTCAGAGGGATTGGGATTTCCTTAAATGGAGCATATCAAAACAGGTCTGGGTCTGACATAGCTTTGTATGTTAGGCAGAGATCGCCTCTGAGTAGGCGATATGCTACGGAGTAAAGCTGGAGTTTTTTGAGAGGGTCTGCGTAGGGCATCTTTTGGAGGTGGGTAATCCTCTTTGTGAGGTATTTCTGTGGCCTTTCTTGTTGTTGTAGATGTCTTGTGAGGTACATACCAAAAGGGGAGTTGTACTCTATAACGGGTCTAATGAGTGACGAGTAGAGGGGAACAGTGACCTCTTTTTTCCTGGATGAGAAACCTTTTGTGATTAGGTGTGCCATGTAGAATGATTTCCTGACTACTGTGGCAATGTGATTATAAGAGAAGAGACTACTGTCCACCTGTGTCCAAAGGTCTCATCACACTTTCGGTGTTAAGTAGACTAACACCTATATGGTAGCTCATGGGTACATTGTTTTTACCAAAGGGGATGACAATGCATTGAGCTTGAGGCCATGGCTTTGACACCAGGCATCTGTCTCAGTAAGGCCCTTTTGTAGGATGTCCACATCGTTAGTGTGTCATTTTAGTTGTATAACCTACTAAATAATATATATTTGTGAACTGGAGTACTGCATATTAAATGCATATATGAGGTGTCATTGTCATAATGTTACAAAGTCCACAGATAATCACAAGTGCCCCATATAGTATATGTACTCAGGAATCAGGGATACAAATGGAAGATAAAATGTGTAATGAATGATAACTCCATACAGTTTCCAAATCCACCACCTTCCCAAGAACCATTAGACATTACTGTCTAAATTAGTGCGGTGGTAAGCGGATATAAGCACTAGTAAGCAAGAGTAAACATATTTAAGCAGTAGTAAGTGGAAGTAAGCATATTTAACAGTAGTAAGTGGGTTTAAGCCTGTTTCCATGGGGGTAAGCAATGCACACACAGGTTAAGCAATATTGAAGCTAACACTCTGTAAGCATATTTAACTGGAGGTTATCATTGCTTACCTTCTCACAGACACAGGCAAACCCACTTACAATTGCTTAAAAGTGCCTTAATCACTCTGTATGCAACAGCCGCTGTTCTGGCCAGAAACAAAATAAACAGTCCTTACAGGACTTGAACCCAGGACCCTGTACACTACAGTTACAGTAGATAACCACTAAGCCATTACAGCAGCATATACCAAATTGAGGTATCAACAAACAAATCCTCACTATAGGAAAATCAAACTGAACATGTGAAAAGGAATCTATATACAGTCTTATGTTGTATTACCTACTATGTAACATAAATATGTGAACTGGAGAAATGCAGTAAGCCCAAATGTGAGGTGTCATTGTAATAAAGTGTTGAAATCCCCTAATAAACACAAGGACCCCATACAGTGTACGTACACATGAATCATGGATACCAAACACATATATAACATGTAATGAATACTAAATCAATGGCAAAAAGTAAATATAATGCAAATTAAATATTAAGCAATGTTAAGCATTGCACAGTCCAGCTTAGTAGGTGTAAGCAATGTGTAGGCCAGCTAACTCAATTTGCCCATTGGTATACCCCTTTAAACAATGTCAACCTTAAGTAAGCAGGTTTGCTCATAGGTTAGCCTTTTCAAAACTGTCCAATCACAGCAAAGTGTGGGAAATCAGCCTTATTTAAACCCAAAAGATGAGAATACATCCATTAACTGGTTGTAGCTTCCCCTTATAGGCACTGTGTCTGGAATGGGAGAGGGTGTGCACTTTCAGGTGCAGCACTGGGGCATCCAGGAGTCCAGAGTCAAAGTAGGACTCCTTGTGAAAGACCATGAACAGAGACTGCTGCAGGGCCAGTACCTGGGTTCCTAATATAAAGCAGAAGCCTGGGACCATCTCACCCATGATCTCACCAGTGCTACTGGCATACCCTGAACTGGTGAGCAGGTCAGGCATCACTATGCTGACCTGAAGCAGTGAAAGGGGGATCTCTTGGATCAGTGGATCCAAGAGGCTAGGAGGACAGGGGAGGTCCCAGCCTTGTGTAAGTATCACTCCACTACCTGTTTAATAATTGCCAGCTCATGTATATTATGGATAGGTATGGCTAAATATTCCTCTTATGTCCTTCACAGTGGCAAGTGAGCGGGCTGCAAACCAGAAGGCCCATGAATGCCACTTGGAGTGGTTGTGACACAAGGCAGGTTAGTAATACTCTTGCATGTACTGTCATAGGAAATAAATCTAAAATGAGTAGTAAGTTAATTGCCTGTATAAAACCTGTATTGTTTATGGCATGTACTGCATACACCAGATAATATGGCAGGAAGAGTCTCATATAGGTTGTATGTAAATAAAAGCATAATAGCCTGACAATAAAGGTCTAACTGCTGGACTGCATGTGTTTACTCTGGTATCATATGGTAATGTAGATTTGCAATCACTTAATAGTACTGTTGTATTAAGCACTGTTACCCACAATGTGCAACATAAATAAAATGTGTAGGAATGTCTGTATATGACTGGTGTAATCCCAAGAGGTCATATAGTATAACTGAGAGAGATATAGAATGAAAACAGTGAAATGACAGATAATGAACTTCTAATAGCACATGCAACTGAGACATGAACTACTGTAGTTTTAGCACACACAGCCATGGTTCGAATCCTGGAAGTGGTAGTAAGCTGCAAACAGAATCATACCCCAGAACTGTACAGATATGTCAAGAATACCCAGTAAAGTGGCCCATACCTGCTGCCTGTCACCCTGACCCCTGGGAAATCAGTGGGATTATCCCAGAAATTTAGGCAGCAAAAAAAGAAATACAACTGATTCTCACACATCTATAAGAACAAACCTGTTACTCCAGCAACTCCCCAAAATGTTATGAGAGTAATAAGCCATGTATGTCCCATCTACATCCCCATGTTGTCAAGCTGTGACCACAGTGTGTACAGTAACAGAGTGAGATGTATGTGCATAATATTAATTTGAAATCTGGTAATTTGTGTGGTGACATTCAGGTAGTGCTAACAAACATTGCTCCCACAGGTCCATCAGATATGAACACTGTGCCTAGAAATAAAAGACTGATACCCTGTACTGGTACTCTTTATTCTGGTATTGTATGGCATTGTGAATGTTGCAGTTGCTCTTAATAATAAGGTATCACTCATCACTGCCTCCCACACTGTTCTACAGAATATAACTGTCTAGGAAATCCTGTATAAGAGTGTTGTAAGTCACTAAAGGTTTAAGAGGGCAATAGTCTAAATATGTCCTGGTTCACCTGCATGTGGTCAAGACATGCCCAGAGTCTGTGCAAAAAGAGATGGACAGGTATGTGCATAACATCAACCTGGTATCTGGGAGTATCTGTAGAAAGAGTTAGTTAGTGTTAACAAACAATTCCTCCACAGGTATACCAGGTAAGAGGTGTATACTGCAGGTAAAACCAGTTCATGTATATAGTTGTTGACAGCCATACCACTGTCCAAAGTAAGGCAATAGGGTAGTGTACTAATACTTGTAAGGTACAGATAACAGCACTGACTAGGAATAGGAAAGTAATGTGAACTACAGGAATATACTAGTTGTTAATTGACATCTTTCTCTCCCCCCACCATATCTGCGACAATAAACTAAATACCCAACTCAATTGGCATGTGCTCACTTAACTGTAATGTTGGGACATATGTCTTATTGTTCAATAATTATTTAAATCTGTTTCTATGCATGTGCTATGTTGAAATACTCCCACATTGGTGGCATGGTGCCATCAATGTACCTGCATGCTGCTGTAATTACCACTGTGGTCCCATATATGCATGTGTTCTGTTTGCTATGCAGTTGTGCCATATCTGGTGTCTGGGTTAATGGGAATATCTATGCATGCTATTATACCTAATCCTGGAATGTGTTGACTATTACTAACCCACATATGTTGATAAAACATAAACACCATAGTACGTATGGAAATGCGGGTCCCAGCAGACCCACCTGTCCCACCTCAGCTGGCTGTGGCACCGGGTACCAGCATATCTGGGGCCCAACCCAGGACCTCCTCATCCATCTTTCAGTGGAAATGCATCAGAGGATGGGGCTGTCCCCCCCGGGAGTGGGCACGGACAGGAACCTGTCACCTGTCGCAAGGTCCTTGTCATGGTGTGTAGCAAGCTCAACCAGTAGATTGGAGATCTGCTATGCTAGATCGAGGACTGTGTCATGACTAGAGGGTTGTCTTGGCTCTCTGACTCAGCCCCCAGCACAGCCACCTGTTTCCACTAGGGGGCTTATGGGCTTCCGATTTCCCAACACCCCTCCCCATCAAGGTGTTTACCCACCACGTGTCATATACCATTCCTGTATCTGTCTTGTTTGTCTTATCTGTTAACCTACCCAGCCTCCCTCCCCAAATATGCCTACTATCACTCCCCAACATCCCACTCTCACGTGAAAAAAAAAAGGGAAATATGTACCCAACAAAAAAATCGCTCCCCATTCATAGCTCTTCATTTCACACACGTGTCCACTGGATACATGCAATCTGGTCTAATTGGCTTCACAACATACTATTGTTGTCCTCACCCCTCTCTCAGGGGTTTGAGTGTCCAAATCTATCCTCAAATTCAGTGTATATGCACAGCTGTTACTGTTGAAGAAATGGGCAGCTATGGACCTTCCCTACACCCTTCCTGCACATCCCTAGCTATTTTCCCTACTGTCTTTCGCTCTTTGTGCCCCTTTTTCACGACTTTCCCACCAACCCTTTTTTCTTTTCTTTTAAAGAAGTTAGCGCAGGGGTAAGCGGGATTAAGCGTGTTTGTACGAGGATAAGCAATACCTATACAGGTTAAGCAATTGATAAGCTAAATCAGTATAAGAAATTGTAACCGTAAGTTAGCAGTGCTTACCTCTGCACAAACCCACTTATAACTGCTTAAAAGTGCATTAATCACTCTGTATTTAACAGCCCTTGTTCTGCCCAGCAACAAACTAAACAGCCTCTGTAAGGCTCAAACCCAGAACACTGCACACCATAGCCAAAGTGATTCACCACTAAGCCATGACAGATGCACAAAATCTTGACGTTTTCACAAACATATCATCCAGCACAGTCATTCAACAGTACAGGAAATGTATTTATACATGTAGATGTATGTGTGTGTACATATATTTATATCTAAATAGATATATACATATCTATCTATAAATATATATATATATATATATATATATATATATATATATATATATATATATATATATATATATATATATATATATATATATATATATATATATATATATATATATATATATATATATATATATATATATGTATATGCAGATATATATCTAGAGATATAAAAGAGAACATAAATACATATATGACCACATGCACCATTAATGGGGGTGAGGGGTCCCAAGCAATATATGTCCTATACGTATGGATTCCCTCCCCCAACAGCCAAACAAGCCTGCCATGCAATATAATACCAACTGTTGCAAATCCCATAATCAGGACCTGACACAAACATGGGCACAAGATGTTAACAGTAATCCAGCACACCTGTATGATGTCAGGCTGGTATCAATAACATATCATGCAGTACAGTCTAGCTACCATGTATATAAAGATACATATGTAGAGGGTGCACACCATACGGAACAGCCAGTATGCCTACAGTTGCCACCTTACCAACTGGACACTGTATGAGTCACCCACGCAAATGACAATTGTTGTCTGCAACATATACCCACAGAGAGTTCAAAGGGTATAACACCGCACACAGGTTTGCATACATGAGATAGCTTTATTTGTGTACTATTACAGTTGTATATGCCATGTCATATAGCTGTTTAAACTCTGAAATACATATAAACAGACTAATGCAGCTGTCAAACAGATAAATGAATACAGCATTCTGGAAAGCATTACATATGTTGCTGTCTAGGCCAAGGCCTTCAAGTAGTACAACAGTAAAGACAGTCTGGGCCACAGGATAACAATCAATCAACAGTAAGTAATGCAGATGTATAGTCCAGCAGCCTCTATCTACACTCTGCACACAAGCCCTAGGGGGTAAAGACCTCAGATGACACAATGGGATGTATCTGTTACATAACAAGGCTTAACTGAAACCATCACAATCACACTGACAAATAGAACAGTCTGTATGGCAGGAAGCAGTAGGCCTGCATTTACCCAAGGTGAATTGTATGGTAATGTACATCCAGATACCTTAAGGCAGCTTACCCCTGATACCCCCACATGTTGTAACAGCCTAGGTTAGTTATGGTGCATCCCACCCATAGACTGGCATAGAGGGCCATATACCACAGTTACATACACTCGCCTCTGGACTGCATAACGGCACACATGTATTGTGCAGATGAAGCCCACACATATATGGACCCAACCTCGCAATATGTGTGGGGGCCACAACAGCAGTTAAATGATGGCAGGAATGGCAGCATGACATAATCACAGGCCACTACATAACAACCTCTGACAGCATGTCATATGGACAAAGCCTGATATGTAGGTGGTGGACAGAGGCTGTAACACAGGCCCATATGTGAAATAGTGTTGTCATAGACTAAGCAAGTCACAGGTGTTACAGGATAGTCTGCTCATACCTTTAGTCAGGAATACGAAGTCAGAAGCACAAATGGATGTAGCCATGTACTGATAACACTCAACACACACACACAGCCAGTGATATATCTGACACAAGACCTGTGTGGTGGACAGGTAAAACATAACATGCACACATCTGGTCATCAAGTGGATAGGCACACAGTTGAGAGCTATGCAGACAGACTGCAGCCCATGTTAATCTAGCATGTACACACAAACCCTGTAACACTGGTGCTATACAATGCATACAACAACAGTGCTCACACTCTCTGTTTGTAGTTCTGGAACGTCATACAAATATGTAGCTGGCTTGATTGAGCAAGTCCTCTTGTAAGAGGTATTGCTACCTGCTGTCTGTAACACTGCTGCCTACACACAGAAAGGATGTCCACCATACAGGAAAGGTAAAGGGATCATGCCCACATGATCTAGGGATTTATAGTAGTGGTTTGCCATGACAGTGGGAATTAGAAATACTACACAGCTGGCTGCATGCAGGTAGCAAGTGGAGGACACTGACTGGTGCAGAGGCCATCGTCTGATCATGTGCATCACCCACAAAAGCCATGCTGCAATCTATTCCAGGCAGCTCAATTCATTTACTGGATAGACAGAGAGAGAGATGCAGAGAAATAATGTGAAAAAGAAAACAAAACAGAAATCATACAACAGCTCCTCAACCACAACAACACCAGAAAATACAACAAAGGAAGCAAGCTAAGGAGTGAACAAAATTACCTCCTACAAGAATACTATCCACAACAGACCTCATTCCCACAACAGGTATGTGAAAAATATACACATGTAACTGACTGTAGTACCTGGTTCATAATACTGGGGTAGATGATGTGGAATGATATATATCTGCCATCAGGTGTTGCTGTTGTAATGATATTCAGCTGAACAACTGCTATGGACATTAGAGTCTTGCCCTGTGGATAGTGGGCCATACCTGGCAACTGTGTAGAGCAGCACCAACTGACAAGATGTATGCCAACATAGTGTGTGGTGTGTAATGGAAGGGATGTATATTACTGTGGCCAATAGCTGGCGGTGGAAGTAATGCCATAATGATGGACATATGTGTTCCACAGTCTACCACTTGCAGGACACACAGGTCAACATGTATTGTAGCATGCTGAAATGCCATAGGTGTGTAATAGGGTTACCTGCAATCTGGCACTATATATATATATATAAATATATATATATATATATATATATATATATATATATATATATAAATATATACACACCCCTAATGTTAGGCTGTGTCCATATATGGCACCTGTCTGTGTAGTAGCAAGGCAGAACAGTGCAGCTGTGCAGGATGGGGTTTTGATATTGTGAACCTGATGTCTGAATGTACCCCATATATAGGCCCATATATAGGTGTGTATATATATATATATATATATATATATATATATATATATATATATATATATATATATATATATATATATCCGCAGTGGTGCAGTAGTAGCGTTGCTGCCTCACAGCAAGAGGTTCTCCCGTTTGATTCTCAGCTGGAGTGCAGGGAGTGCCTTCTGTGTGGAGTCTGCATTTCCTCCCCGCAGTTGGGTGGGTGTTCGAAAGACATGCGTAAATGGGCTTGCCTTCGTTGAAGGTTGAACGTTTGAGCTGGCACCTTGGCGTTCGTGAAAATCTACTGCCAATCATTAGCAGACCGGAGTTCCGTTGTGGTGACCCCTAATTGGGAAAGCCGAAAGACAAACAACAACAACATATTTATATATATATATATATATATATATATATATATATATGCATATATATATATATATATATATATATATATATATATATATATATATATATATATATATATATATATATATTATATATATATATATATATATATATATATATATATATATATATATATATATATATATATATCTATATATATATATATATATATATATATATATATATATATATATATATATATATATATATATATATATATATATATATATATACATATATATATATACACATATATATATATAGATATATATCTATGTGCACATGTCTACATATATACAAACACACACACACACACACACACACACACACACACACACACACACACATATATATATATATATATATATATATGTAAATACATGTCCCCTATATTACCACCAAAGTGCTGCATGCTATGTGTGATGGAACAGCACACATAGCAATACACACAAATATATACCGCTGTAAGTGCGTGCAACACGGATGGGTATGTCACATGTGAACCCCTTGTTGCGACCACATTGCCCTTATCTGTGATGTAGGGAATGGGAATATGGGGAAGTATGGCAGGTATATTTGTGGAGGTGGTCCGGGTTGGTAGATATAGAGGACAGCCTACAGTGGTGGTATATGAAACATGTGGTGGGTAAACTCCCTGGATGGTGTGTGTGGTCTGTGATGTGGAAGCCCCATGGGTCCCAATATGGAAACAATGGGAACAAGCCTCCCACCCAATACTACTCAAAACAGCAACCCACCCATTACTACTCACAACAGCAATCCACATTCCTGAAGGTGCCTGGCCTGGAGGCTGAGCAGGAGGAGCATGTGGACCCTGTGAATGTGTACTGGGTGCCTCAAGGTGATGTAGCACATCCCACATGAGTTTTTGGAGCCCGCTATGGAACAGAACCTGGACCTGACCTCAGGGGCCAGGATCATGTATGTGTGCATCCCCAGGGGGGACAACATCCCCTGAGGTGGTTCCACCTGAATGTAGTGCTGGACCAGTACATGAGGAGGCCCCAGGGTGGGTCCCACATGTGATGTGGCCTGGTAACGTGGCCATATGAGTTTGGAGAGGTGGTTCTGCTGGCAAATATTCCCTAAACATGCTATTGTGTCACTGTTATAGAACATATGTCGGTAGTAATAGTCTACACAATCTCAGAACATGTCCAGCAGCATGCATAGATATCCACAATAACAGAATGTCAGATGTGCGGCAATCACATAGCAAGCATACCACATGCATATATGGAACCATAGTGGCCCTGGCAATGGCATGCAGGTGAGTAGTCCGTAACAGGCCAGCAACGATAGTGTCCACACAGGGAACATGGCTACAAACACATAGCACAAAGTGTGGTACAATACAATATATGTCCCACTGGTAGGTAAGTTGTAGCCATATCTATTGAGTTGTGTGTACAGTTTGTTGTTGCTGATATCATGGGGGGGTGACAGAGATATGTATTAAGAACTATGTAACCTTGCTGTATGAGTTGTTGAGACCTGTTTCCATCTTTATGTCTTTCAGGCAAGATGTCACATGGATGCCTACCTGCTTATTCAGCAGCTGAGAATGACATAGTGCTGAACTATCTCATCCAGCACTACCCTGTCCTGTTTGGCTGGGCCTCCCATGAGCAGATGGAGCATACTGCCCTGTGGAATGACCTAGTCCACAGGGTCAATGCTGTTGGACTGCATAACAGCAGTTATGAGCAGGTCCAGCATCATTGTTCTGACCTGCTTCTCAATGCCTGTCAGCATGCTGCTGCAGTCCAGGGGATCACCTAACAATGGGGGGGGGGTCATACCATCCATCCCCCCCCGACAAGTGTTGAGGAGCTCCTCGCAAGCCTCATGGCACCTGCCCATCTGCACAGCCAACTGCCAGACACCATTGTGGAGGTGGGTTCTACTCACACACTGGCTGAGGAGCGTGTAGGTAAGGCCACAGGGCACATCAGTAGACCACTGTTGCATATGCATCCAAATCTGTACAGGTAGACCATGCATATCTGACATGTCATATATATAGTTTGTTGCTGCACAGTAGTAATTAATAGATGTGCCTAAGTGGTAGTATTGTGGACTTGTACTGCTGATGTACTGAAATGTTGCACTGACCCTGTAGCAATGTCACAGGTGTGGCCACTGACTTTGCATCTCTCACACTCTTATGTAGGTCCCTCCAGTATACCGCCAAGACAGCAGCTTGTAGCTGGTGAGTATGGTTTATGTTAATGTTTTCCAATACACCAGACATGTAATGGCTATGGTATATTCCATGCACACATCTAACACAACTACCCAGAATGCATGCTGTACATGTTCACGTATTGTTGCTGTTAAATGCACTGCATCACAGTGGTGACCATGATGGGGTATTGGAAGGGTATGTCAGACACCTGCAAGATAGCTAACATCATGTCATTGTGAAATATGTCCACAGGGAGTAACATAATAGTGGGACACATGGCCTACAGTAGGGACATGTGTGAAACATCACCCTTAAACAGTGCAACAACAGTGGTTGCACCAGTATTACAATGGCAACTGTTACAGATGTACACTATGGCATAACTTATTACTATGGTCCATATTATTAGCTAGGAATAGGCTGTAACACATGGTGTTCATTGCATGGGACACTGCAAATTGACACACATGTGTAGGCCATACTTGTCAAGCATCTGCAAAAAGACTGAAGGTGGGGAAGGGTGTCAACATGACACACCGGTGCACTGCAGCAGGGATCCTAAGGATGCTAAGAATGGCTGCATCTGCACACAGTCAGATTCAGGAACAGTGTCAGACATAACCCTATGCCACAGCAATAGTGACGGCAGTGTGTGAACACCAAGGGATGTGCACATGAGTAGACCTTGCAATCATGCATATTTGGGGGACATGTGTAGGGCAGACTGACCATACACTGGCAAATGCAGATGGACCATGCTAGTATACTCCTGCCAGGAATAGTGACTTCTGTAGTACACATAACAATAGGTGCAATAAACTGTCATGATAAGGGTGTGAACACATATGCACACATGGAGTGTATGCATCGCAGTCAGCATCCGCACACGTAATGCATTTCATAGACACTGCATGTGAATGCACAGGACATATGTCACATATTGGGCTCATGTACTGTTAATATATGTGGTGATGTAGTCCCATGGCAGATCAAGGAAGGGTGCATCATATCAATAAGAGTGTGTACACTCCACATAGCCATGGTATGGTCTGATGATTGTCAGTGTAACAGTATTGGATTGGTCATACATGGTCTGCTGATGCTGAGATATATAAACCAGACATTAGGCATTCACAAATGATATCTGTCCACATATCATCCCAGGTATGTGTTGCTGAAAAACATAGGGGCTGTGAGCATTAGATCTGACATAACTGACACAGTAATACACATTCAGCAATGGGTTGTACACCTGTGAGGTTTGGTGCACAGTATATGGCAGGGTGCAGAACAGGTGCACAGCAATACTGTTTACATGAGTGCAGTGGTATCCAGGAGAAGGGGCATCTTCTACTAACACAGCCCATGCATCACACACATGTATACTGTTGCTAGCATGGATTGACTATAGCTGCACTGCATGCTGTTGTATACCATATGTTTTGCATGTTGAAAGATGGGTAATAGGAGGATTGTGTGTACTATCTTAGTGCAACCTCACCTGTGTGTGTGTGTGTGTTTGTGTGGGTGTCCATGTATGCACGTGTGATTGTGGGGTTTTTGATATGACAGTCCTTCCCTTTGGGATTGTGCAGTACATGGACATGGACTGACATATGACACACCAGGAATACTTGTCTGATATGTAATCACAGGACAGCTGATAGTATAATAAGGTCTGTAGCATGGGAACATGCATTGACAGGGAAAGTAGACACCAGGTATACCCATAATATCGCATTCAGCAGAGAGATGACTGACAACCCATGTATGCAGCACTACTGATGCATTGGGGAATTACTAGACAACACCAGGGAGTGTATCCATATATTACAGTTGTCACATGATAGGTTGATTGAGCAGCATATCTTGCATGTACTGAGCAATACTTACACATGACACTCCAGTGTGTGACATTATGGAGTGAACGTAGTAGCCCTCACATATAGGAGCCATGATGTCCAGACATACACAGGGTGAACACTGAATGACAGCAGTGAGGCCATGTTAAACCACTCCACTCAGGTCAAGGAGGTAATGGAGTAACAGGTCTTGTGTTGTGATCACTTGTCTAGGCATTTAGAGGAATGATACGTTAATGAGTGGTATTGATGTGTGTATGTTACCAAGTGAGATGCAGGATGGGGAACATATGGTAATAAATGTGGGACTGTCTGTAAATTCATGGACAGGTAGGTATTAAGGTGGAATGTGTGTGTGTGTGTGTGTGTGTGTGTGTGTGTGTGTGTGTGTGTGTGTGTGTGTGTGTGTGTGTGTGTGTGTGTGTGTATTGTTATGCAATGCTGTACAGGTCTTAAAGTGCATTTCTTGTTTTCCCCCACAGGTGGCGAGGTGGGTCAGGGTGCCTCCTGCATGCAATCTGATGTTGGTGTCCATACAGACATTTAAGGTGATGATAGTATTGTTGAGACAGAGGTGGGGTTCTCAGGGGCCAAAACAGTGCCATCATTTGACATCCCCCTCTTAGCCACCCCAATCCCGCACAAAGTTTCAGCCCCTATACATACCCCATCACCATTACCCATAGCAGAGGGACAGCTGGAGGTTGGTGGCAGTGCACAGGAGAGTGTGGTATCCATGCCTACTGTGTCTGGTCACAGCAGGCATTGCTGGATGTTTGGCAGGGCACCATATAGGCAGATGTCTCAGGGTGCTCATGGTAGGGCCACTGGTCATCATGCCCCTGGCAGACGTGCCACAACTGGTACCACCAGGTGCATGTTTCAGGCTGTCTTGGGGGCACAGGCACGTATGGAACTGTACACCAGACAGGGCCTGAGGCTGCAAAGGGCTGTTCTCACATCTGCAAGAGATCTCCGTGCTTATTCCGAGGTCATGGATAGATGGTTTGGTGAGATGATAGGCCTCATCAACCGTGGTTTGTCCGTGCTTCAACATGTGGTGGGAGTGCGGCGATGGCCGTGTGGATGTAGGCCAACAACACCAACAGCTGACGATCAACATGAATGTGCTAGGACACCAAGGTGCTCCCATAGTGTCAGTACCAGCCCCTGCACTGCACGGGCAGTGCTGTCCACACCACAGCAGGCCACAAGCATGTGGTTCTGGCCAGTCCCAGGAGGGACTTGGTTCTAGCGGTCATCTGTCATCATTAGGGGAGAGTAGCACATCGAGGCCTATACCTGGACATGCCCATGGAACCCTGGCAGGCACAGTCAACATGCCCATGGCCAGCGGCAGTGAACTGCACACCCTGCCAGGTATGGTCTATAGCTGTCCATAAACACCTGTATAGGGCAGCCACATGGCAGAACTATGTGCATGCATACCCACACACTATACGAACACACCTACGGCAACCCCATACCTACACATACCACATCACCACACCCAGTTCAACCCATTACACCCCAAACCCACACACATGGTGTCAAATGTATGGCCCACCCTTAGCCTCTGGCAAACCAACACACCCTGTGCATATGATGATACCTGTGCCACATCCCTGTCATCCACCATAACATTGATGTAGGGACAGGCTAATTAGGTTCTGATGCACACGGTGATTGTACTACAGTGTACCAAAGTACTGCAGTGTAACATGTTGTCAGGAGTAATGTTTAATGCATACGTGGGCAGGTAGTTTAGCCATCCAGCAATAATGCATTATAGCTGTTAGTAACACTGGTCGATTGTGGTCTCCATAATGTTGTCCATTTGTGCTGTAGGTGTACATGTGTCAGCAGGAGGATGGTCTGCAGTAATTATCCACAAGGGGTATGGCACTGTGGTGACACCATGGCCGTGACATATCTGGGGTACAGTTGAACACATGTCACAGGTTTGTATAACAGTTATTGCCTGAACCACATGGTCAGGTGACCCTGCTGAGTCATGTATAATATGCAACCTGATGTAGACCCATCCGCATACACACACAGTCTTACTTGGCAACACTGGAACTAGACCCCTACCTAGGTATATAGTGCTACTGAACTGTGTGGCTTTCATTGCATGCACCACACAGTATTTAGGATGAGGTGAGTTCCAGGTTACATGCAGAATATCCCCAAACATGTACAGTATGCTAATGGAGATGTAATGGTTGTATATGGACAACACATAGTGTGATATACCATCATATACACATTAACAGACACATAACAGGCAGGCACACATCTGAGGGACCTGTGCCTATTGGTGCGAACTTGTCTGTGTGTCCAATGTGTTACAGGTAAGCTGCACACAGCATATGTATAACTGGGCTGGATTGTGGTATCAGTTACCTGTATGGTTGATGGTGACAGTGGTCATTATAAAGTGGTACATGGGACATATACCGGGTGGACTATTGTGTAATGACAGTGCACACATCCCCCACATCCCCCAGTGGATATTGTGCTCCCTGGAACCCATGATGACACTCTGACATACCCACCATCACACATTGCCCATGACTGTGATACAACCCACTGTATATCCCAACAGTGATACTACAGGGATATGCATCTAATGCACATATCACAGGCATAGTAGGATGTTGCATTGTCATGCCTCACCTATGGGCAGCAACAACACTATCTGTACTACTGTGTGGCAATGCATATTGTAATAGGAGTATGTTGCTTTGGAATGCTGTACCCTACAGATATACAGACATGCACACATACACACACTTGCCAGAACTCAATGGGTATCCCATGCCTATAGACCAATTTGTACAACTCTGTTGTGCTGGTACTGTAAGGCTCGTGTAGCCAGTAGGGAGGGTAGTGTAACAGGGTACATGTAATGTCCGATACAGCAGCAGCCACAACTGACTATGGCAATGGGTGTTGCACTGGTTGTGAAGGCCCTCATGGAATTCCCAGCTACAGGTGTACTAACACACAGACACTGCTGTCCTCAGTAATGCACATGTACACGTGTCAATACTGGGGTGCATTGCTGCAGGTGGTCATAGCTGTGTACCTGGCTATTGTCCATGGAGAGATTGGTTGTGAAGTGGATGTTTGTACAGTGGTATCATGCCACCTGCCATGTGCCAGCAAGCAATCTATTGACAGACACCACTGTGGTGACCCTCAGGGTGAGAGGGACATGCATCAGCCAATCTTCTGGGTGCCTCCTGCACATGGCTACTGAGGTGATCCAGTTGACATGTATGCAACATGTATTACAACACATGGTTAGTATCTGTGATGGAGACCTATACCCAAGCATATTCTGTTGACTGTGGTATTGTAGTGGAGGTACTCATGGCATGTGGTGCATACAGGGTGTTGTCTCCTATATGTGCCAGTTATTGCACAGCTGGGCAGACATGTCAGTGTCAATCAAGCATAAGTTGCCTATACATATCCCAGCAGGATACCTGTCATCTGCACATCTGTACATGGACTGACAGTTATCAGCTTGGCAAGTAGCTATGCAGTAGGATGTATGTGTTGATAGATAGATGTTTGGCAACAATATGTATGCCATAACTACATGTTGGAAGCCCTTACTAACATGTGCTGTACATACGGTAGTCTACAGCTACATTCCACATGTTGGATCATTATCCAGTAGGGGATATATACTGTGACACAGTTCACAAACCAGGAACATGACCATGAGACCTCAGAGTACACTTATGCATGCAGGTGTGCTTGTTGTTCATACTACATTTAGCACTATACTCTTGTCTGGGAAAGCACTGTCAACAGTACTACCACCATGCTACACTACATGCCAGTGTGACAGCACAAACCCTGTGTTACTACCCCTGTATGTAACACATTCTCATGGATAACAGTGCTGTACAAGTCTCATATACTTGTGTGTCCCAGACATGACACTCACACCCCTTTCTACTGTAATGAAAGCACATAGGCAGATGTATTGTACATGGCATTACATACACTTTTTACAGATGTCATTACCCTGCTATGTTATCAGACTGGGTGGTGAGAATTGGTTACCAGGGCTAAGCCATGCTTAGCAGGTGTCAACATTGCTCCAATATAACAGCTAAGCAGATTAGCGCACTGGTAAGTGAAGCCCACACGGTGTAAGCGCTCATACATTTAACCACACATTAGCACCGCTTAGCTTTGTGTAAACCCATGCAAACCCACTTAAAGCTGCTTAAAACTGCCTTAACTACTCTATATCTGACAGCCTTTGTTCTGGCAGCAGCAAAATAAACAGCCCTTGAACCCAGGACCCTATACACTATAGGCACAACAGTTAATCACTGCGCCATGACCATTGTGAAAACAGTTGTTGATTTTCCAATATATCTGTCAATATACATATTGATTAGTACTGAACAATTGCTTTTACTTCCACAATTGTGTATTGTTATTGATATACTGTTGTGTCACGTATGTTGTTATATCATAATGTACACATATCAGATACATACGGTGAGATACATCTGAGAAGGTATACACAGCCGTGATGTTTACACATGACAGGAATATGGATATATGCATATACATATGTTGATAAATGTCTACATGTAAATACACATGTATATTCATACATATGTCTGTCTACCCATCTGTATAGTGCATCATATATATGGCCATGTGTAGATCTCCTTGTATATACACACACACATATATATATATATATATATATATATATATATATATATATATATATATATATATATATATATATATATGTATATTTAGATATATATGTATGCACATCCTATGTGCACAGATATATCTAGTTATGTTGATATATATGTAGGTATCTATAACTATATGTGCATACATATCTATTCAGATATACCCTATTACTGTCACTATATATGTAGATATCCATAAGTATATGTGCATATTATCTATTCTTGTATATGTGTAGACATATATTGCTGTGTATATGTATATATTTGAGAGTTTATATGTATATATATATATATATATATATATATATATATATATATATATATATATATATATATATGTACATATATATATATATATATATATATATATATATATATATATATATATATATATCCATCTATGTATATCAATATGTATATGTGTATAAATATATATACATATAGGTTCACCATATGTCCAGAACATGGACTGGAGTCATCTTACCTCAGCCCCAATTGTCCCAACCTCTTAGTGCAAGGGGATGCCATGTATGTACTGCAGATGTATATGTAGACTGTTGCTACTGCAATAGGGGTTGTCTTAACAGACATGTTGTGTGTGGGAGGTCACATCTGCTTTTAACACGTGCACCATTGGCTATAAGGACATCATAGTACAGTACCACTGCTAGCACAGTGATGATCCTGTGGACTACAGCAGAGATATGACCAATATATGTGGACAGTCTGGCACTCTGTAGTCAGTCCAGAGGTGTGCACATATCACCTTCATGTGAGACATGTGGACCACACCTCCCAATGTGGATTTTAATAGCCATGTACATATGTATATACTGGACTACATATGCCCACACAGTTTATGCATGCGCACACGCCAGTCTGTCCTGACACATAATACCTGGTGGTACAGGGGTTACATGACCACATACTACCCAGTAGTTAGTGACATACATCTGTACAGAATCTTACTGCTTTGTCAGAAATACACAACAGTTATGGTGGCCTGGCAGCAGTATGTCTTGCAAATAACTGGACATAGCACACTGGGTAATTACACTAGGCTGCTAGGCCTGTCACAAAGCACTGTACAAACTACAGGCAGACTGCCACAACACTGGACTACATTTTGTAAGGGGGAATACACATGTACCTGAGATTATAGTAGGCTCTACACTCATGTCTCAGCACAGAGTAACAGACATATGTGTGAAAGTGCATACCCACAATCAATGTAAACACAGCCACAGCCACATATGGTACACAAGCTTAATATGACAATATATGGACTGTCTGATAAACAATATCCTCATATGCCACTCACACACTAACCGCACATACACTGGGTCATGGCACTGTGTGGTCCGATGGCTGTCTGTGACCTGGGACACTAGTGTGTCTGTCCCTATAGATACGTGAGCCAATAGGGTACCATACACTGGAGCAGCATGTAATATCAGATAGAGCAGGACCGACAACAATGGCATCTACCACAGTCTGTGCACAGCCCAAGGTACGTATGCACAATACACATAGTGTCGACAATCACTCTAAGTACACAGACCCCAGTACTGTACACACAACTGCAGAATGGCCAAGCTATGTCCCCAGAAACATCCCCTACTATACATAACATGTCTAGCAGTCTGATATCTGACTGGCTTGTTATCAGGTATGATGTCAATAACTAATGGTGTACAGGACATATGCACCTCTTACTGCATGACATATGAACAAAGGTTGACAGACTTGTGGCTGGAGCTACAAACACTGCCCCAATATTGGAATGTTGCTGTGATAACCTCATGCATTTACTGTTGTACCAGGGTTTGTTGTGACATATATCCTATGAGGGATAAGAAGTCAGTAACTCTCATGGCGGTCGCCATGTACTCCCTGCAATCCTCACACTAAGCTTCTGCAATTCTCAGATAGGTGTTCTGTAAGTAACACAAGAAACAAAAGGCCCCACACACTGCCCAGTCTGCAGATGACCCTACAGATGTGAGTTTCCTCAAAAACATAGCACTGTCATGACAGGTATTAAAACATGTAGACCAGCTATATCCACACACACCTTCTTAAACCAACATTACTCCAAATGCAGAATAGCAACACTTACATTCTGTAGTCATGTCAGGCACATCCCCCTCCTGTGTGTTGGCCTGTTTCCACAGTGTATGTTGTTAGAGGTAAATCCCAAATCCATCTGTGATGCTGTTTCCCAAACACCAGATGTAGGTCCTGCTCACAGTGAATGAAAAGGCCCAACACCAACATGATGTTCCTAGATATTGGAGTGTGTTTCCATGCAATTAGCTATGGGAATGTTACCACAGCTGTTCCACATGCAATCAGCTAGATGAGGGCTGCAATTTGT
Source organism: Protopterus annectens (assembly GCF_019279795.1). Taxonomy (NCBI): domain Eukaryota; kingdom Metazoa; phylum Chordata; order Ceratodontiformes; family Protopteridae; genus Protopterus; species Protopterus annectens. The sequence goes on along the minus strand of NC_056741.1, from coordinate 670,858,704 downwards.
GGAGAGGCCATCAGCTGATTATGAACATCACTTACAAAGCACAAGTTGCTGCCTAAGCAAAGGAGGTGAAGTTCTCCATATCCACCAGAGAGGGAGTGAGATAGACAGACAGAGACAAAGTAAGTCAGAGAGTGGGTGGGAGAGTAAAACCTAGACAGGTTTGTGTCACACACCTACCAGTACAAGGATTCAGACCCCTGACTGAATATGTATTGCTATCACATGTCTATGCAGTTATTGCATGCGCCACATAGCTTACATGTTAAGGAGTTGTCCAAACATATATGTGATGGTGAGTAACATCTGCAACAGTGATATGGTAGCGATATGGTAGGTGTAGTACAAGTGCCTGTCCACATGAACAGGTGTCAGTGTCAACACAGCCACACTCTCTTAGGGACACACACACATTGACACACTTGGCAGGGTCAGGAATACACTTCCTAACTAGTGAGTTTGCCACAATACAGTAATGCACAGGTATCACATGCACCACAGGGGTTATCCAGAGGTTATATGGACAAAGTGTATGTGAAGGTATCTGACATCAGAAAGCATGCTTCAGTATACCAATGGGAGTTGTAGTGAGTGTGAATGTGGTCAAAAGCATCATACACCACACACACAGACACAGGGTGTCAGTACTGACATGCATGGGTGCATTGCTTCATGGGTATGTAGTGGTTGACTGTGCCAGAAGGCTATACAAGGCTAGGTGAAGGGTATACCTTGGCATCAGGTCACATGACAATGGTCTGTAGTGTGGCTCAGGGGTGTAGTGTCTGGATTGGTCCACACAGGTGGGTATTGTAATCACCATCCTGTCACCTGGGTAACTATTGTGTGTGGCCATTGCTGTGCAATGATTGCCATGTATGTGTTCTTTAGTCCATGACATGCACGGTGTCTGGGATGTGCACACATAGCACATGCATGTACAGTGACATGTGGAATTGTACCTGTGGTGACTGGCCCATGTTGTGTACACAGATTATTATCATCAGATGTGCCAGTTCTGGCCTCATGTGGCAGGAACTGGTAATGGAGAGCAGGTGGACCCTGCACCTACATTGATAGTATGATACAGATATCCCCTGGTGTTAATGGCATATGTCCATACAGGGCATTTGTTTAAGGCATGGTATGTCCTTTGTGTGTCACATTTGATGGCACCACAGGTGTTGAAGGCATCCAGTGGGGAACATAGTGAAGGAACACTGTCTGCATATATGTGCCTATTGTACTGATGGACAGGGTGCCATGCCCTCTGTAGTACATTGCAATCACACCATGGTTACTATCTGTGGGCAATATGCAGGGTACTACCAACATAAATTTGCTACCTAGGTAAGTGTGTTTATGTATGAGACATGGGTTGAGAATGTTCTCTGGGTAATACAAGGGTTGTTAACTTTGTTCACCAGGCCTTGATGTCACATGTAGGGGTATGGGTTGGCACTCCAGTCTCTCAGCTATTTCTCATCTGTTATCCTTGTAAGGTGGACATTGTGAGATATAATTGGGCCACCATATAAGAAATTTGCAAAAACCTGCTCCACAGGGAGTCTAGTTGTTTCACACTCACAGCCACCTCCACACAAGATACAAATGACAACCACAGACACACACACACACACACACACACACACACACACACACACACACACACACACACACATGCACACACATACACTTGCCATGTCTGGGATTAGAACCCCTACTTTACTAGTTTATCACACTACAGCATTACACAGTTATAGGATGTGCCATGGAGATTACTGGAGTACTCCTTCCCCAAAGGTGTATTTCACTGGGAATGACATCAGCAGGCTTGATAAAGAAGGTCAATGGAGGTTGTAGGAACTGTGAATGGCCTCAAAAGCATTGCACCCTACACAGACAGATAAACGCACATACATCCACACTTGCCATATCTGGGAATAGAAACCCTAACAAACTATTACATCACACTACAGCATTTGGCTGTTATAGGACATGCCACAGAGATTAGTGGTCTACGCCTTCCCCAAAGGTGTATTTCACTAGGAATGACATCAGCAGGCTTGCCAAATTAGGTCAGTGGAGGTTGTAGTGACTGTGAAAGGCCTCAAAAGCATTGCACCCTACACAGGCAAAGAAACACACACACATCCACACTTGCCAGGTCTGGGAATAGAATCCCTACAAAAGTATAATATCACACTACAGCATTATGCTGTTATAGGACATGCCACGAAGATTACTAGGCTACTCATTTCCCAAAGGTGTATTTCAATGAGAATGACATCAGCAGGCTTGCCAAAGTAGAGTATTTGAATTGTAGTGAATGTGACTAGCCTAAAAAGCATTGTTCCCTACACAGACAGATACACACACACACACACACACACACACACACACACACACACATACAGTCACCATGTCTGGGATCAGAACTCCTACCTATCTAGTTTAGCACACTACAGCATTACGCAGTTATAGGATGTGCCACAGAGACTACTGGGCTACTTTTTTCCCAAAGGTGTATTTCAAAGTGAATGACATCAGCAGCCTTGCCAAAGTAAAATATTTGCATTGTAATGAGTGTGACTAGCCTAAAAAGCTTTGCTCCTTACACAGACAGTGATGCACCCAAACACACAGTTGCCATGTCTGGGATTAGAACTCCTACCTAACTAGTTTATCACACTATAGCATTACGCAGTTACAGGACATGCCATGGAGATTACTGGGCTGTTCTTTTACCAAAGGTGTATTTCAAAGTGAATAACATCAGCAGGCTTGCCAAAGTAGGGCATTTGAAATGTAGTGAGTGTGACTAGCCTAAAAAGCATTGTTCCCTACACAGACAGAGGCACACAGAGTTGCCATGCCTGGGATTAGAACTCCTACCTAACTAGTTTATCACACTACAGTATTACACAGTTATAGGACATGACATGGAGATTACTTGGCTACTCCCCTCCCAAAGGTGTATTTCAAAGTGAATGACATTGGCAGGCTAGTCATAGTAGGACTATGGGGAGGGCAGTGTGTGTGCATGGGCCATAACCCATTCATCTAGAGGTAGACACACCACACTCAGGCAGACGCATGTTTATATCCCGCAGGTATGTGTATACAACTGCTAGATGACAATTGTCTTGTACAGTCATGTTGCACAGCTAGCACTTGCACCACAGAGTCTTTAATGCTGAGGGATATCAGTGGCTAATTTCTACAGTGAGTGACATTTACATATCATGTGGTTGTAGCCATCTGGATGTGTGCTGATGGGACAGGCCTCATGATGGAAGGCTATTTGTCACTGTCACTTTCTACCACACATCTATGTATGTGTAGTTTTGGCATATTATAGTGTGTTGTTCTTGGATATATGTGTGTATTTCTATCCAATGTGTGTGCAAAGCATGACTGGTGCATACTGAGGAGTGTATGCACTAACATCTGCAACTGTCAGATAAGTATGGTCCACTGTTGTTGGCAGACATGGGCTTCATTTGTTTAAGTGTGTGAGCATGCCAGGTGTGCCCTTCTGTACTGAATATGTGGATCCATTCCAGGTAGTTTGTACTCCAGTGCAGACCTTTGTGTTCTACACCTACAGCTAGCAAACTGTGTTTGCAGAATATCTTTAGATCAGTTGGCAATATGGGGTCAAACTGTGCAAGGGATAGTGTGTACTGTAGTTGATTGTGTCTGTGCTGCTTCTGCTACATGGTACTGGTGTTAGCAGATATATTCATACATGTGTACTGTTATACACTGTGATGTTTTATGTCCTCAAGTACTGTCAGGTGGACATGTTTGCTCACAGTGATGTCCTGGGGAACACAGGGCGAATGCAGCTGTGTCCAGTATTGTGGTCAAATGCCTACATATTCTTGGAATGTTATGCCATTCTGAAGGGGGGGCTGCAGACACTTACTGTTGGGTCTGTGTATCCAGTTCAGCACCTTGGTACAGTGATGGCAGAGGACCCCATACTTGTACATCCATCAACGTGATAGTATGGCCTTATCTTGCTGTGGAAATACCTAACAGCTGTACAGATTCACACAGGTTATCCAGAGGTAGGGGTCATAAGTCAGGACATCACCCCTATTATGGTGTATGGGCAGGTTTGTAGCCACCCATTTTTGTGTTTTCAACCAGGGATAGTATGTGCACAAGGCTGTGTGTCAGACTTTGCACATTCCATGCTGTCCATGCTCCCACCCCTCACCTCTATTATTCTATCCTCTTCCATACATTATGCATACATTCCCTGATACTTTCCCTATAGGTATCACCTTATTACAGCTGTGTTTTGGTGTTGGTCCACAATTCATGCAGTGGGACATGGTGGACATGTCACTGTGGTTTGTTCACATGGCCTTGCAAATGGCTTATGTGGGGTGTGTTATGTTGTTATTTTGGGTGTCCATGACATAACATACATTGGCAGTAGCAGGCTGCTGCATTCTGTCAGTCCTACAGTCCCAGACTGCCATACAGTATATTCCCCTGGGGTGACAGGGTAGGTGTGCAAGGTGTTCATGCCAATACTTTCTATCAGTATTCATCATGTGGTGTGGATGCTGTCAGGGTACTGTTTACAGCTAGGGATGCACCTGCATAGGACACCTGCATTGCATGCTGCATTCTTTCGCTATTGCCATATACAGGTAGGGGTCATATTGTACCCATTCACAACAGCGGGGATAAGACTGGTGAGGTACCTTGGGTGGTTTTTGGGTGAGCTGGGTGCATGTGTGCTATGTACACTACTTGCATCTGACTCACAGATATGCATGGAGCATTCCAGTTATGCTGGCTTGTGCAGGGACATCAGCTGTTTCCCAGTATATCAGTCCTATCACCTTTGTGATCTGCAAGTGTTCGGTCAGACAACATCGATATCCCCTACTACAAGCCCAGATAATGTGATGCATACCTGTATGTACAGTTCCAAGGGTGTGTCCACTTCACGGTTACACATTATATACTGTATGTCTAGGGTACTTTTCTCTGTGTACTGCTTGTATATTTAGCCCAACAGTCATGCCATGTCCATCTTTCAGATGATTACACATATTACCGCCATACCTTTACAAGGGCTTACTGCTATTATGTGTTATACTGGGGAGCATTGTTGTTAGCACTGCAGTCATGAGACTTGGCCCTGTCATCGGCAGTACTGGGCAACGGCCACCAATTCAAACCTCAACATGCATACATACTGACCACTCTCACACAATATGAAACACACACCAACCTAACACATGCATACCTGCATATTGTACAAATGCTACAATCTATCCTGCTACCTTGGCCACTTCATGTCATCTTTGCTCCACTTGTATTATACCTACACATACATGTTACTACATGTGTACATCGGATTGGAGGGGGGGCACATCTGACTATTACTACATTTCTACATAGGATTTGGGGGGGCACAACTGACTGTTACAACATGTTTACATCAGATTGGGGGGCACACCAGACTGCTACTACATTTCTACATAGGATTGGGGGTGGGAACACCTGACTGTTTCTACATTTCTACATAGGATTGGGGGGAGGGCAACACCTGACTGTTTCTACATTTCTACACAGGAGTGGGGGAGGGGGGGCACCTGACTGTTTCAACTTTTCTACACAGAATTGGGGGAGGGCCAAACCTGACTGATTCTACAATTCTACACAGGATTGGAAGGCACACCTGACTGTTTCTACATTTCTACATAGGATTGGGGATGGGGGACACCTGACACTTGTACACATTTGCTATGACTGTACTGGTATGTCAGGTACTCCATTTCATTCTGTATTCTAACCTATCATGCTGACTAGAGGCATATCATTGTACTACAGCTCTTAGGTTTGATTGACCTAAACATCAGTTTCTGACTTCCTACCCTTCAAAACTAACATCCCACTGCCTGACCTGCTGTAGTCTGTCTGTGTAGGCCTGGGGTGAAGATTACCCCTAGCCATCATTCAGAGACCTTAGCACAGCCTTTGTTTAAATTTGTCTACACCTGTCCTGCTGGTGGAGACTGTTGTTGGGTAAGTGAACCTCCCTGACTGTCATGTGTGCTGTCATATGGAGACACATGTGGCCCAGCACATTTCCTGCATTGGGTTTTGTCATCATGTGTAGTACTGGCTATTATGGTGACACCAGTATTTGTTACAGATCTCATGCTGTTACTATAGGTGTCTACTATCTGCTGGCATCCTATTCAGCCACCTGATTCCCTTGCATGCTCACACCCATACCATAGATACAAGTAACAACACATACTACTTCATTCAGCAACTGGTAAGGAGAGTGACTTACCTTGTGGGTGTGCCAGTATTGAGGATGGTGCTGGAGGGCTGCCTATGTCAGATGCACATAGTATACTCCCTATACATGGTTGAGCACAGGTAGTGTCATGTTTGGCATCCCTTTTACTGTATGTGCGAGTCAGAGATAGGTGTTATTCCCTAGGTCCCTCCTGTGTCAGTGTATGTGCTATGCATTGCCTCTTTGCCAAGGCCAGGGCATACTGGGCATGCTTCCTTCTGCCTATTGGGACAGGCTCAGGTTGTTCCTCCTCCGAGTCACTCTGTGCCTGTGTAGGCCTTGGAAATGGTGGGAGGCCGAGTGGCCCTGCCCCGTGCTGTTCCTGTTGCATTTGTAGCATGGCACATATGATGATAATTTGAGTACATGTAGCTGGGGAGTACTGCAAGGCTCCACCAGATGTGTCCAGGTACAGAAACTGTGACTTGAGCATCCCAAACACATGGTCTATTAATATTCTGGTCTGTGTGTGTGCCTCATTATGGAGTTCTTGTTTGGGTGTGTGTGCATTTCTGATGGGTGTCATCAGCCATGGCTCCAGTGCATAACCAGCATCCCTCACTAGGTGAAAGTAAGGGGTGTTCCCACTGGCAAATCTCTGGTACAGCTGCGTCATATGCCAGATGTGGGAATCGTGATAGCTTCCAGGGTAGCCAGCACGCACATTCATTATTATGCCCTGGGCATTGCACACAACCTGGCAGCTGATGGAGGGGAAGCCCTTGCAGTTAATATAGACCGTACCCTGCTCACTGGTTGGTGCTTTGATGCATATGTCTATTCAGTCTATAGCACCCACTACCTCAGGGTATTCTGCTAATTGGTGGAAGAGATGCATATTGCTGGCCAATGCCTCACGGGTGTTGGGGAAATATAAGTGCTCACCGGCATGTGCTGACATGGCATCCAGGAACTGGTGGAGTACCCTGGATGCTGATGCCTGTGAGATCCCCATGATATCCCCAGTTGGCCTTTGGAAGGTACCTGTAGCTAGCATTCTTAGGCCTACACATACCTTGGTATCCACTGGGATGGGTTCCCCTCTGTTAGTTCTGTGTGTCAGGCATGGCTGGCACAGCTCAAAAATTTGCTGTGGGAGGTCCCTGTCCACCCTATAGCACTCCACTATCTCCAGCTCATGTAGCCCCTGGTAGGTTACCTTGGGTCTGTACACTCTTCTCCGTCTCCTCACTTGGATTGGTCAACAGCATTCTCATCCTCACCACCCTCAGCCTCTTCCACATGTTGATGTATAATAGCTATTGCAGCCCCTATCATTTTGTTGTTTTTGTTTTTAAAATTCCCCTGCTTGTATACACCGGTGGTGTAGAGTATGTGGGAAAAAACAGAGAGAAAGGTGTTTGCATAGTTTACAGTAGTGTTCTGGGCTCGGCTGGTCTGCTGCCTGTGTAATTGGCTGATTCTGATACATTTCACCTGCCAGCTATGCTAGTTCTCCTAGATTACCTTCCTACTGCTGTTTTCCCTTCCCATTGCCTTCCTGTTTAAGCCGGGGGACGTGCCGCCCAAACACAGTGCTCAAATGTGCACATAGCTGCTATTTCCTGGTTTACTTTTTTTTCCCTTTAAAGCCCGGTGCACGGCACGCACACCCGCTTAGGCAATGTAGAGAGTGCTAGGCAGCCTCAGACATGCCCCTTTGCTTAGCTCTGCTAAGCTAGGGGCAAACCCGAGCCACAGGGCTCCAATCCACTTACAGTATGCCTGACACACACCCCTATGATGTCAGCTAATTCCTAGGCTTGCACCAAGCTATTCCTGCTCTTACACTTTTGGGTCCATACTAGCATTGAGGGGAAATCTGGGATTCAGTATCATTCTCCTCATTTACATATGATTGCCTGCTGATGCATACTTATAGGTCCCACACTGAACCTCCCCCCTTAGCAACCACTATTCACAGGCCATGTTGTCTTCTGCCTGCCATTGAGTATAATGGCAAAATAGTGATTTTGGTTAGAATGCTTATTTTATTTATTTATTTTTTTAATTTTTTGCCCGATCCCATTTGCATGCCACTGCCCTACGCTTAAACAGCCGAACTCGGCTAAAAAAAATTAAAAGTAAATTTTGTTTTTGCAACTGTTTTCCATGCCACTGGCCATATATTTGGCCATTGGCATGTTTTCAACATAATATCCACCCTTTATTTGGAGCTGTCATGGCTCCATTTTGTAGTTTGCAGAAATGTACTCAGTTACTAACCGAGTACATTTCTGCAGATTACACTAGTCCTGCATTGCCGGCTGCAAGCTTCCTGGATCAAAAATTTGCCTCATTTGCATGAATTTCACCTGCAAATGGGGTAATTTGCATACAGGAGCTGAGTCCGTGCAGGACTAGTGCAGGAGCGCTTGTGCACATCCCTACAGCTTATTCCTGGATCGCACAGCAGACATATTACCTGCTGGAGCTCCTGCACTAGTCCTGCACACCGACCAGGGCTTGCTGAATCTGGGGGTATGTATGAACAGTGCTTATAGGCCTTTGTATTTGTAAATGTGCTATTATTTGTATTTTGTTATACATGTGTAATATACTAAATGAAAACAGCAAGATAAAAGAGCAATATCACTAATCTGTGGAGTAAAATATAGGAATCTACATATCTGTGAAGTTGACCATGTGCCTAGACTACAAGCCTTTGCCTGTACATACTGCATGTGTACTGGGGATTGACAAGGCAGTCCAGCATGTGTTTCCATATGCATTATTTTAGGTACTTGGTTTATTAAGACACCACATCCTCCAGAATCCACTATCTGTTCTTCAGGGTTTGCTTTCCTTAGACTCCACTTATCAGTGGTACATTTGTGTGCAATGCACAGTTCTGCACAGTGGAGGGAGGCTGAGTTACTTACCAGTGGCAATCACTGCAAATGGCTGAGGGTGGTTGTAGTTTTCTCTTGAAATGACTCATAAGTCAGGTAGACATAACTTGATCTCCTCAGTTCTTGGTATGTCAAGCTGTTAGCTATATGAGCTATATGAACTTGGTGATGGCAGCCTGCAGCATGTTAAGCAATGGGAAGTAGTTTAGAGCCTTCAGTGGTGCAGCGTTTATCATTGTCACCTCACAACAAGAGGTTCACCAGTTTGATTATCAGCAGGAGTGCCTTCTGTGCAGAGTCTGCATATCCTCCCTGCATTTGCATGGCTTTCCTCCAGGTGCTCCAGTTTCCTCCCACATTCTAAAGACATGCATCAGGAATGTTTCTCCCCGGGCCTCCACTGAAAATGTGTTCTGTCCCAGTCAGACATTCTCAGTAAACAAATGTTAAATAAAATAAATAAATAAATAAAAAGCCTATCACGGACAATGGTGTTCTCTTCTTAGCTACTACCACATATTGTAACAGGTACAAGATACTCCGACTGAAAAAGTGCTTGCATTATGTATATTCATTGTGCTTATGGGAACTCTAATTTCCACATTCAGAGCAACAATGGTGTACGGCAATCTGTTTCACCTGTTATAAAACACTGTGGTACCTTGTACATTTGTTTGTGAAATTTGCTACTGATGCAAATAAAATGTACTTCTGCAGCTATAGTATAATATCATCTGTAAGATGGACCCATGAGTTATTTACATAATTTGACTTACAAGAGATATTTTAATGGGTTAACTGTAGAACACATAAGAAGATCCTGGAAAGTACAGATTTTAAAGTCAATATGCTATTTTTTTTATTTATTTCCCCTAGCATTTAGCTGGAGAAGATTATTCAAGTACAGGAAAGATAATTTTCATCACTGAGATCTGAACGCACAACATATATTAAGAAATAGCAAAAATTGTCATTGCTGTGCTCTGGTGCTTTGCTTTAGCATTATGTTGGATAGAAAAGATTGTTTTGGATCCTGTGTCAAAATATAAAATCAAAAGGTGTATGGATTTTAAAACAGATAGTGATGTTAGAATAGCTCAACTAAACCATTAGATGCAGTGATAAAAGTGCAATGCTGGTCATAGCATTTACATTTAAAGGATAAGCCATATCATTCTGATCACTCCATTATTTTCCTTATAAAGCCTGCATTAAGTCTTCAAGATTCATTTAACACAGGTAATGGGACAAAATATGAAGGAAAAGATGCTCACAGTGCTAATACACTTACAGGGAAGAGAGGTTGCGTTGTAAGACTAATTTTATTCCTATGTTGGCAGCTTCTCCTATAAATCTCTGCAATGACTTACCCTGTATTTAAATAGCACCAACATTTTCCCCAGAAATACAACTGCCTTTAGCTCACATCACATATGTCTAAATCTACAAATAATTCAAAAGAAAAAGGCATAAACTACAAATAAACTTTGCAAAATAAAATATACCAACATACATCACAACATCACAACAATAAATGACTGAACATTTATAATAAATAAAGATAATTATATGTTTATTTTTTTAAGCACAAGCTTCACTGAACCCTCAAAACCCCTTTACAGATAATAACTGTGAGATAACAATATAGCAATAACTCACGCCTGGGTGTGGGTAATGCTGGATTTACCCACGAGTGGGGGGGTTTGGACCCGAGGCGGAAGCCCGAGGCACCAAACAAAGCCAACCGTGGTAAATCCAGCATTACCCACACCCAGAAGTGGTTATTATTATCTAATGACATTATTTAAGAAAAATAATAATTACTTTTCTTAAATAATGGCATTGTATAATGCCTCCTTGCTGCCCTTCCACCGCTGTCCGTTATCCGCGGCAGTTCTGATGTACTGCACATGCGTAAGCCTACACAGTACATCAGAGCTGTGGGCAAAAGCAATGGAGATCTTCTCCATTGCTTTTTACTGTTTCGCTATGTTAAATGGGTTTAACATAGCGAGACAGCTTTAAAAAAAGCAGCAGAGAATCTCCGTTGCTTATTTTAAAGCTGTCTCGCTATGTTAAACCCATTTAACATAGCGAGACAGTTTTGAAAAAAGCAACGGAGAAAGCAAGATCTCTGTTGCTTTTTACAAACTGATTCACTATGTTAAATGGGTTTAACATAGTGAGACAACTTTAAAATAAGCAACGGAGATCTCCGTTGCTTATTTTAAAGCTGTCTCGCTATGTTAAATCCATTTAACATAGCGAGACAGGTTTAAAAAAAAAGCAACGGAGAAAGCAAGATCTCCGTTGCTTTTTACACACTGTGTCACTATGTTGAAGGAGTTTAACATAGCGAGACAGCTTTAAAAAAAGCAAGGGACATCTCTGTTACTTTTTTTAAACCTGTGTCGCTATGTTAAACTCCTTTAACATAGCAAGACAGTGTTTTAAAAAAGACTTATACAAATGGAAAAAGTCCGGGTGACCGGACCTTTTTCCATTAGTATAAGTCGATTTACAACGTGCATGCTGGCCAATCAGCGTGCACATTTTAGAATATTAATGGGGGGGGGTCATGGTATAATATCAGATAGCAATACCTTAGAGAAAGAAATCACAATGGGAGTCTCTGTCCTCACATTCAGATGTAACCTAGTATTTAAAGTATTGATGTTCAGTGGGTGATACAAACTACCTCAGAAACATTCACTTTTTTGATAGGCCTGGGGATACAATATTTTTTTTGCATCTGAATATGTAGAACACAGTAGGGAATCATAAGAAATATGATACCTACATAAACAGTAAAACTTGGTGTGCTAACAAAGTATCTATTTGAGTATCACTGAAATCGCACTTTTATCTACAGTAAATGAATGTGTTGAGCCAAAAGTACTGGCTGGAATATTTTGCATAAGCCAATACTGTTCTTAAAACCACCAATATAGTATGCACATTGGAAATTAAATATCTTGTTACTAGTCCATTATGTTTATAAATATTTTTTTCTTTATTCTTTTGTTTACATCTTTAAAAAAATTGCATATTTTGCTATACATTCATTAAGTCCATTACAGCATCTTAATTATAGCATCAAGCCAGGGATATTCTACGTCTTTTTGAAAATCAGCAGTTTTCATGTTTTAAGTAGCCAAGTGGACCTGTTTATGACAAGTGTGTTAATATGGAAGAAAGAGGCATTAGAAACACATGCAGTTCTAGGACATAAATGATTATTTGGGTCTTTCATACATTAAGAACTCAGACATGCCTAGAAGCAATGATCTCTCTAGTCATACCACTTACCCTGAGATTTATAATGTTTACCACTAAGCATGCACTTAGTGTATACTTCTGTATTCACAAGCATCCCTGCCACATTGCTTGTGCTTTCTATTCACTCAGAAAGGCTACACTAAGGAACACTTATTGTAGACTTAGAGGTAACCTTTAGAAAATATTATAATGTTATCATTATTATTATTATTATTATTATTATTACTATTATTATATGTTTTATCTGACAGGCAATTCTTGGAAGCTACTTAAGTCTTTCACTAATTTTGAGTCTGATGTGCTGATTCATTCACAATCTCTATTTCCCTTCCTTGTCCCCCACATTTATCTTCTCTAGCTGTTCCAATTAATGATACTTCAAAATGTCTAAACACAACACATATTTTTACTAGTTCTCACAACACTCTTTTCCTGGTTATGCTGAATATTCTTAAACATAGTAAAATCTCTCAGATTCTCATTTAATCTAACATTTTTATTTCTCTGACTCCATCATGCTCACCTTGCCTGGCCTTTTGAGATCTATTTTTTCACCCACACACACTGGGCATCTGTCCTCTTCCTAAACTGAGTACATCAGCCTTAATAATATAAGTTTCTTGAGCAGCATTGAAAGCCATGACTTGTAAAAAAATAGTGCTTTATAAAACAGTTAAGAAAAAAATGTATTTCAATTCAATATTTTCAGTTGCACTTACTTTTCTGCATTTTCCACGTTTCAGCTAAAACATTATCTGTTTCCATTCTTTAACTTTAGTCTTCTAGCTTTATTTGTAGCTGTAGAAAAATTGTGAATTACTGCAAGAAGTAAGTATTGTTTATACTGCTCCACAAGCACAGTTAAAAGTTAGCTGTCTGTATATTGAACTTGGTCTGGGACCTTAAACCTTGTAGTTTTATTCAAACTTGTAAGGGAATTGTAAGCTGCTGCAGGATCTGAGCCTCATTTAGTCATTTATTACTATATTTCCCCATAAGCAGTGTTACTGGTATGTCTTTGCCATGCCTGGTGCCTTAGACTGTAGTTTGGATTTTAATGGTGGCATAACTGTAAGTTTTGCAAGATTTTTGACTTTGTGCTTCTACAGCTGTTTGCATACCAATTTTGCTGCCTAAATCTTGTAATCAGCTTATCATTTGTCTGCTTAAAGTTGCATTCCAGTGCCTTATTGACATTAAGTACCACTCTTCCTGCTTCTCCCTGCTGTTTGTACACTAATTAGAGTTTGTCCATTTCTCCAGTGTAAAATCTAAAATTTCTGAAATTCTAACCTACCTAGGGTTATTGACCTGTAGCTCAGAGTCATAGGCCTAAGAGAATTGTGACTTGCTACAGGTTTTGAATTCACAGAGAGCCAATATTGGCTTTATATGCTTGGCTCCCAGCAGAGAGTTATGCCCACTCAAAATCTTTTATTCAACATCCTGAGAAGCATGGAAAGTCCTGAACTGTGAGAAACAAGCTTTTCATCAGTAAGGGAAGCAAAAAACTGTGGCCACCATTGGAACTCACATTATAGTGGGTTGAATGTACAAAAGCTTTTCCCTATAAGAGACTTACAGAATGTAATCAACCTCAGAAATCCATGTCTGAGGCTCAAATCAGCTATGCCAAGTGCATATAACTACACCTTAAGCTGCAGTAACCCCTGACTAAACAACTAGGCATTTCCTACACAGTAGTAATAAGTCAACTCAAACAGCATCTTAAACAAACCAAACTCCAAACAGTTGTAATCACCATTGCCCTCTGAGCCATTCATGTTGAACAATGGACCAGCACTTCTGACTGATTGAGAAGGGTATCTTTAGACAGTGTAAGAATAGTGTCATGCCATCGGATGATCAACTACTACTCAAACAGCATATCACAAGAGTATAAGAAATGTGCATATATAATGACCTTGGAGACAAAAATCTGACTCACAGTAAACTCAGACATCAAAATTGTCAGTAGGACACCAGATCTTACAAGGCCATCCCAAGACACATAATCCATTATACAACAAGCATCTAAAGATGAACTTGCCTAAACCTCAAAGACTTCAAAAATACAACACAGGCACAAACCACACTCAGCAAGTTAAGCCTACCACCTCACATTTATTTAATTATTATTTATTTATTTATTTATTGACATTTGGTGACTGGGAAAGTCAGACTGTGTCAAAAACCCATTTCAGCTGAGGCCCGGGGAGAAAAACTCCATAGCTACAAAGTTACAAGCCATGTACGATTAAACAATTTTAAAGTTTTAAACAGTGACAATAGACAAGAGGTTAAATTTGTTAACACAATACTGTAGATTAGTGGTACAATTTAACATACAGTCAGTTAAGGATTTACACAGTTAACAAATTTGAAAAAAAAAAATTACCAGAAGTGACAGTTTGTAGCCAGAAATAATACATGTATGTATATATATATATATATATATATATATATATATATATATATATGTATATATATTTTTTTTTATTTAAATTAAGGAGGTAATTGGAGGAGAGTAAAATATGTTTGTTAAGAGTTTAATTTGGGGAGAGTGAGAGGTAATGGTGGAAGGAGAAGAGAAAAAGGAGGTTAGTTGAAAGATAACGGAAAGGAGAAGATTTGTGTGAGGAGTTAGCTTAAGATGTATTACAGAAAGATTACGCTGAGAGTAATGGTAGAGGTTGAAAAATAGTATATCAGCTAAATTTAGGATTTATTGTATGGAGAGGGTAGCGTAAGAAGATGGGCGTTCCAAAATCACTGATGATGAGTCTGTAAGGTAGGCATCTACCCAACAAAACATTCTAGTTATCGGTGACTCCATTTTACGACATACAGATGTACCACTTAGCAGGCTAAGCAAGGAAAGAGTCATGGTTAGTTACTTGTTTGGTGGTGGGATCCAGTAGATCACAAATGCAATAAAGTCCTTGAACAACAAGTATGGGTATGGCTCATTCATAGTACACGTGGGTTTTAATGACTGGAAATGTACCCCTATGGACTTAATGAAGAGAGACCTGATGGAGCTCTCAAACTATGTGTACTAGGTAGGGATAAGCATAGCACTGATCAGCATTCTGCCTTCTCCATGTATGAACAAAAAAAGACTTCAGTAGCTGGATACATTTTTATTTGTCATCCTGGGATGATATGATTGACATATCTTGTTGTCTCATCAAGGATGACCTCTATTTGTGCCCTTCTAGGGCTTTAATTATTGGCAAAGACATTGTCCACCTGTAGAGTGCCTTTTAGGTAATGTCGGCCAGATAAACCTACCAACATAATGGAGCATGCAAAGGAAGAAATGAAGATGTCACTGATCAATGCTAGGAGCCTAAAGAAGAAAATAATGTCACTCCTTACAAGTTCTCCTCACCCTGGAGGATATAGACTTCTGTTTAATGAATGAGGTATTATTTAAAATGGAGGACAGCACTCCAGCTGTGTAGGACTATAATGCTTTCCACACATTTAGAACAGCTACTGTGCAGTAGGGAAAAAAGTGGGAGTAGTGTTTCAATCTTCATCCAGATGGGACTCGCATCAAGACAGGTAAAGCAGCATGATGCACTAGAACTTCTTCATGCCCAAATAACCATCAGAAAGGTCCATACTATATATTAGCTGGTTATAGGACTTCCTCTATGACCCAAGAAAGCCACAACTCCTATCTGCAGAAACTGGAAATATTCAGTATTAAACCCATTACCATTTTCCTAGGTGATCTTAGTTATCCAACTATAGACCTGGAGCAATTAGTTAGAGTGCTCACTAGGGGAGAAACCACCTTAGATCTTCTTACTGATATGGGGCATCTTGCACCATTCCTTATGTATCTTCATCACGTGCTAGGTCTGACCATAAAGTTGTCTCCTTCTAGACAAAATTTACACCCGAGACTCCTGCATCCAAGGTACCTTTAGAAATTTCACTAAGATAAATTACCTATTCCTAAATGATATATTGCCAAGCTTCAAATCCCAACTAAATTCAGTTAACTCTACTGAATACAGCATACACCACCACAGTATACCAGCACATAAGCACCTGCATAGATGTCATTGTACCCTGTCAGAACAAGTGCAGGGCAATCCTCAGAAACAAGCCCCCTTCATGGAACAACAAGCTTTACAATAAAAGGAGGAGAATTTTGACCAAAAGTAAGAAGCATTATTCCTAGAATGATAGATTTCTCATCACTGAAATAAACAAACATCTCAGGAGCTTGATAAAATCCACCAAAGCCAAGTTTATTGTTAAAATAGCCACCCAAGCCAAAGATATTCACAAGGCCTTTTTTCAGTTATTTTTGTAATCTCAGAAGCACAACATAGCAATATGCTGAGATGATTCTGAATGATGTTACCTACAATAAGGCTGATGATATAACTAACCTACTAACTGATAAATTCAACTCTCTCTCTCCTCTCCATCTATCCCACAAAATATTCAAACAGGAAAACTGGTAAAACACACACAAGCACCTGCCTATAGAGACCCTGACAAAGACTCCAAGATGAACCTGCTGCAAAGTATCACAATCCAAACAACAATGAAGAAAACATAAATTTAAGTGTTTTCATTTTTAATACTGTAAAAACTTCCTCAGAAACATAGCAACAATGTAAAACCATTAGATAATATGTTTAAATACATTCTATTTAATCACCACATGACAATCGAGCCCCCAAAGACCAAGTTTGTTTAAAGTGACACAAAAAAATTCCATTGATAAAATATTTCATTAAATAATAAGTAATACTATTACTGGTTAGCCCACCCTCTAAAATATACTCTCATTACATTAAATTGTAAAATTAAGTATAACAATTCTAAAATAAAATATAAGCAGATTATCAAAGCAATGCCTTAAATTTTAGAATACAATTAATAGACATATGATTGTTCAGCCCGGGCCACACACTGGCATTTAGCAACAACTGCCAGTAGAGCTCCTGCTTTTCTAATTGTAGTGGCCATGGGCCTCTATGTTCACTCGCTTTAACTTTTGCAATAATTGTAAATTTGAAACTGTGTCCTGGACAATCAAGTATATGATTAGCTAAAGCATTTGTTTCCCTTTTCTTCCTGATGTCATTTATATGCTTGCAAACCCTGTCTTTTAGTTTGCTCTCAATTTTGCCTATATAATATCCAGGATACTGCTAACAAAGGGCAGTGTATACTACCCCACTTGTATAACAATCATATAAACCCTTCACTTTAAAGTTAAGATCTTTTATTCTAAATATTTCTCCCACTGTAATAATTTCGCAAAACGAACAGCACCCACACTTTCCCATTCTTAAACTCCTACCGTGACTATCCTGCACATTTTTATGGTTTATATTCTCTAAGATAGTTTTTAAGTTATAGCCGCTTCTATATTACTTGTAGTTTTCACCCATCTTTGACCCACTACTTCTGTCTCCTTTTAAAATAACCCAATTCTTTTCAAGGATGTTTTTAATTAAATGACTGTCAGCTCTAAAAACCATAACCAATGACCTTCATGAGAGCTTGTATCTTGTGTTGTAATTAAACTCATATTATAACCTTGATTTTCATTTGTGCTACTTTCCAGTCTATGTTTGTAAGTAATAGTTCCATCCTTAGGCTCAAGATGAGTACATAAAAAAATCCATTCCCTTTTATTTATTAGTTCAAACATTAATTTGTTAACTAAAGTTCTAGGATATCCTCTCACCAAAAACATACCTTTTATAACGTTACACTCGTTCAAGAAAAACTTGAATGTAGACACCATTTGAGCCGCTCGGACAAACTGGCCTTTTATTATAGCTTGTTTTTGAGTACATGGGTGGCAATTAGTATAATGAAGATATGTATATGAAAAAGTCGGTTTACAATGAATTGTAGATAAAAACTGTTTTAAGTCTGTCTTTACTAAGCTAATTATTAAGATATACTATATTTAAATCATTAACTTGACTAGTAAATCTCAAAAACTGTGTAGTATTATTAATATATAGCAAGAAATCTGCCAAGTTCATATTACCTTCCCAGGTAATAAAAATATCATCAAGGAAGCACGTATACAATTTACAACATTTCATGTATTTGTTTTCTCATTGCAAAATAACAATGTTGGCAAAAAGGCCACCACACTCAGAACCCATAGCTACCCATGGATAACATGAAAAAATATTTTTTTAGCACCATTTGAAGTAGTTTCATAAGTGTTTATCTTGTACGGTGAGAACCCCTTGTCATTTAAGTATTCTACAAACCATGAAACTCCTCTATCATGGGGATGAAACTCCTCTATCATGGGGAATCGCAGTGTAAAGGTCTTTTACACCAGTAGTGACAAACATATTTTTACTGCATTCAATATCACTGATATTATTTAAAAAGTCCCAGGAATCTTTACATATCTGAGTTTCCTGCATTATTAATATTTTTAACGTCTCATCCAAAAATGTATCTATGGAGTGGGTGATGGTGCCTCTGGCATCCAAAATAGGTCTCAGAGGAGGCTGATGAATGTTTTTTGTGTATTTTTGGGATGCCATAAATCATTAGTACAATGAGAAAGGCTATCTTTAAAAAATTGAATTTGTCATGATCTATTTGGACTTCAATAAACATATCATTCATGTAATTTTTTTACTTTCCCGTATGCAATATTTAATTCATTGAAAGATGAATTTACATATGTTCCTTCTGAAAGTAATTCATACATCTTCTTAACATAATCATCGTTTGTCATAATTACCAGCCCCTTCCCCTTATCTGGTTTCATAATTCTTAGGTTCTGATTTCTCAAATAATCTAATAATTCTTTTTCGCCAGGAGAAAGATTTTTGGGACCATTAAATCTATTTTTATATCCTAACATGTTAAGAACATCAATTTCTTACATTTTCTCAAAACAGGCTATAATTGGGTGAATAGGTGGATTATAAGTACTAGAAACCCTCACAGTATGCAAGGCATCAATAACATTTTTAAACAATGCATTAAAATTCAACTTTCTTGTGGATTGTTTTTAAGTCTATAATAGTAGATGCCACATTAGCACTTTTGATGGTGCAAAGGTCAGACCATAGGATAATAATTCTGCAAAATTTATGTCAGGGCATTTTTCCTCCAGGTCCCCTCCGAAGGTAAAAGTTGCAAAGCAGGGTTAATAGAAATAAATGAATAAATGGAATTCATGTGATAAACTGCAAACATTTTTATTGGGTGAGATAAACTGACCACACCTCTAGGAGTTGCCCTATCCATTTAAATATATAATCAGCTCCGATACTGTTGCACCACAGAGGGCAGGGGATACCACCATGAAGTGACCTTGTTTAATCAGATAGTAATGAGGTCAGTCCTGCATTATCCATCAATTGGCCATCACACAGAGTTATTAATTATTAGGAGCAGAAGCAAAAACAGCACAGCCTACTGTTGGGATATGTATGTATATGTGTGTGTGTGTATGTGTGGGGGGGGGGGGCTGACCTATAAAAGGTTTAAACAAATTCATGAAATCCAGCTTAACCACAGTTTGAGCAATCTATGTTGGTTGGTAGTCTTTCCTAGCTCTTCAGAACATGTTTACTGCTGAAAAATATCCCTTTTGAAATTTCTTTCCAGCCTCATATTCAAATATACAAACATGCACCAATTCACCCACTATACTATTTGTTTACAATAAAAAGTGAACTCACTGCTTGCAACATGGGGACTTGCTGAACTCAGTCACTGGAATCACACTGTTCCAGATAACCACAAGCGAGACACATTTTCTAATAATTAAAAATGCTATAAACAGAATCTAAAATCATAATATAGGAATCTGTCTGCTGGAAAAATTATGCTATGTCTGTTTTTATGGAAAAATTACCATACTATCCATGAGACTGTCATTGATATTCCTTCATCTCAGAGAATCACCTCTCACTTGTAAAATAAGACCACCTGATCAAACAGAAGAGATCCAGGTCTACAGAAAGATCATGGGCTGTCCCTTCATAGATCCTCACAACATTATAATTACTTTAATTTTAAACTGAATCAAGAAGTCCCCTTGTAACTTGCAAATATCAGATGTATGCACTGCACGTGCATTACAATTGTTGGTATAAGGTCTTGCAGTGTTTTACAAACCTGGTTGTGTTTTACAGTTGCTCTGCTTATTTATTTATTTTTTGTCATTTTAACTTAGTTTTCAGAAAAAATAATTTGATAAATGCAATTGCAAAGATTTCCAGAGGATGCATCATGAGTGAATTTGAAACTTTTTTGGAAATGTTGGAAAATATGTCATCTATGAAAGTAGAAGATAGATCTATGGATGATCCCATGATCCCAGGCTCACTTGAACAAGAAGCTGTTGAAAGAAAATTTGCTTCTGAACATGATGTTGAAACCAGAATGAAAGTTATTCTGCTTGACCTGTGACTGCTTGCCACATTATTAGTGTTGCATACAATGTAACTAGAATGTGATGAGGAAGAAGCCTATAGGTTATAAGACAGATGTCATGTTCTCAATGCAGATGTAAAATCGGAGACAAGTCAGCTGAAGTATGTAGTCAGATGGTATGCACTAATCAGTAGTTATTAAGTGTTGGGGGACAAGGCTTATCAATGAATTGTAAAATTAATGAGAGTTCCTGAAGGAAAAGAAAATTTGGGGCATTTTTGCTTTGTGAAATACATAATGATGCATTACTTTGGTTTCTATAATAAATCATTTGACATTCATAAGACAGTACTGTTTATCTTGTAATTCATCTTGACATCTTTGACTGATATGCCTTCTAGGGGTTAGAAAGCCAAGAGAAAGCTTTAAGCAGATATTGATAATAATTTTCAGACCACACAGAGACATGGTGACAATAGTCACAAGATAGATGGATGTTGTCTCTGCCTATAGCTGTCTGAAATAATATTTCCAATGTCTACAGCTAAGGAATTGTCATTATGATTACTAATCCACCTTCAGAAACTATTGCACCAAAAATGTGTTTTTTTTTTGTTTTGTTTTATTTTTTTTTTTTAAATAAGAAGACCAGAAACCTACCATACATGCAGATAGTAAATAACTAAATAACTTATCTGGATTCCAAGCTTATGTTTGTCACACTGTTGACTGACACTATAAATGTCAGTCTGTAATGAGTGATTTTGGGGACTTCTTTGGACCACATTATTCATCTAGTAGTCAGAACTTCAACAATAGTTCTGTGGGGAGGTCTTTCTCTATCCATATTTCAATATGCAATCTAAAATAGCTTTTTAGGCTTGTTCAGACAGATTTTCTTATATTCTGATTGTGTTTATTTATTAGAGAAACAAATGTTACCAAAATGTTAACTGTTCTTTAGAAAGTGCACATTCATTTATCTCTTTTTCAACAGGTGAGTGCGGTAACATACAGAGATCAGTATTTCTTTCTGGTGTGGAAGTTTAACTCCAAAGTTTACACTTATAGGCTATAATATGGTGATAAAATCCAAGTAATATGCAACATTTTGACTGCATTCTCTACCAGTGTACTATGCAAACACATTAGATGCACTGTTCCATAAAAACAAATGCAGGTTTATATGCAGCAAATCAATTTCCCAGAACACACAGCTACACTTTTATATAACTCGGATTTTCTATGTCTCATGGGTAATTGCAATTCACTACTCAAAAATCCACTATTTATGAAGAAGTCAAAGCCTCTCCATCGAAGACGTAGAGAGAATCATGCTGCCACAGGATTCTGTTTTAGCAATCTGCTGCATTGTTCAGGTAAATCCTTGAGCTTCCTTAAGGTAATTCCCAGTATTTCCTTGGCACATAACTCACTCAAAATGTTTAATCTAGGCCCAGATCCCTCTTCTATTTGAAAAGCAAACCTTTTTGTATCTCTGTCTCCAGCCATTCCTTTTATATCCAAGAGGTATGACCTTCTCCACAGAAGCGAGGTGCAGATTCTCATCCCTGAATACCACATGATTATATATTCCACACTTATACTATAGTACTCATGGTGAGTTTGTAGACCTACTAAAACAACTATTGAATGAAAAACATTTAGTCTGAAAATAAATTCTTGTATACAGATAAGGATACATGTTGGAGGGTGATTGATTTTTATTTCATTTCTGTAAGATATACTGCATTTCCATCTGTCCATCATTGTGAGACACCACTGTATGCAGTGATTCAATGTCCATGGTGAAGATGAGTTGATGGAAGCTGGTAAACTAGAAGTCATCAAAGAAATGAAGATAATCGTTAGTATCACATTGGGATAAAAATAGGATTCAGCCCTCATTATACCATCCAGAAAAGCTGATATGTGGAACATGAGCACATGTACACAATGAGGTGACCAGAACTAACTTTTGTCTGGATTTTGGGAAGCAAGAGAGACCAGGAAACCATGAGATGCTGCCTTTCAGTGAATGGAGGAAGTTAATTATTTGCATTAACAGAGACAATGGTTGTGGCAACCTCTGTCTGGAAACGATAATGTTAGTGGGATCTTCTGAGAAGGCTATGTAAAAGGTGGCACTGGACATTTTCTGTGTAGCTGTTGAGCATCAATAGCATCATTCTTATCAGCTGATTTAATGAGAGACCTATTCCTGTTTTATAGTAGTTGTAAGATGCAGGATGTGCAGCTTTGAGGTTGGAGTCAAAAGACTTGCAGTAAAAAGTGAAGTTATTGAGGGTGTGCTCAGTGATGTGCAAGAGAAGGATAACTGAAGTTAACCATCAGTCATCCTACCCAATAATTAATGTCTTTTGTCTGTTAATTATTGACTTCAAAGGTCAATGTGGTTTGCTTAGTTTAAGCAGTAAATATAAGCCTCAAGGGGTGTAGTCTGAAAATTATCCATTTTATTTTTAATTTTGAACTGGAATCAGCAAGCACATGACCAAGTTGTGAGTATTAATCCTGCAGGATGTACTTAAATCAACTAATTTGCAGACATTATGGAATCTGTCTCTTCCAAGACACAGTGCTAAAATATTAAAACAATCCAGTGATGTTACCATAAATAACTAGCTGTCTTAAACAAGAGAGATTTGCAAGTAACCAACGACACTAATCAAATAGAAGTCAGCTACTCTGGGTCTCACACAGCAGATCAAATTGCAAAAATATGAAATAGATGTTTATAGCTAATGTTGGATGACTTAGGGAAACAGCATCATTGAAATAAATTGCAGTATGTTGCTACAAGAATGTAAGAAAGGAAATGGACCAATGTATTGTATTGTGCAGGAATTAATTAATGAACAGATCCTGAGGAATTAGTGTTGAGAGAGGACGCAGAATTAATAGCAGATGGCATTCCTCTGTCTGAGCCATTTCATCAGTGCATTTCTAAATTATTTTGACAGAGATGAGGTGTTGAAAAGTGTAGAAAATTAGATAAGTACAAGATCTCTAGCTGTGTGGTCTGCTTTGCCCTGATTATAATGGTACTCTCTTTAATAAGTGTAAAGCTTTCATTCCAGCATTAAGGACATTTAAAGGACAAGGACATCAGCTGCAGTTGGATTTCCTTGTTGCCTTATCTTTGAATCCTTCAGATCTGAGTATCCTTTTGGAGCTGACATGTCTTTATTGCCTGTTATACTAAAAGGTAGCAATTTCAGAGGGGTCTCCTACAAACCCTTTACTGACATCTGCACAAAACAACTCGGATACTAAAAAGAAAGTAAAATTAACACTTCATGTACTAGTAAAAACTCCAGAAAGGAAGAAGAGGGTTCACCCACCAAAGAACATCAATGATGACATGGGGAAATAAATCATTCCAGGGCTGCCAGACAGCATCCTTCATTCTTTGCTACATCCTTCAATGGACTTCAACCATTGGCTCAACTTGCTGAACTGTCCTCTGAGGAGGAACTGGTGATGCACATCTCAGCATTGCACTTCATTAGAGGAGATAGAACTGATAGAAAAAGCAAATAACTGTAAAAACCCTATTAGAAATATGGCTGAGTTAACTAAAAGAAGAGATGCAACACTGACTGGTGGTGTGACTGATACAAAGCCTTTCTTCATTCATTTACAGCATCCCTGATGCCATAATGTAGATAGCTGTGCTTTGAATATTAAATACCTACTTCTATGTATCTCTTTAATGAGCTTGAATTTTGTGACTTGTTTATTACTTTGGCAATATTATAGTTTGTGAAATGTGGTTGTGGCATAACTAAAGTTGTTCAACCTGGGAGTTCTATTTTGTATGCCTGTGGTTTATTATTCTGGTGATATCTGCCAGAAAGAAAAACAATATATATTTTTTTGAGCAGCAAAAAAGATAGACTAAATTTTGTAACATTTAATTTAGTGACCCTAAACTTTTCCCTTGTGATGACATCTTAAAAAAATTGTGCATCTATAGTGTGCCTGCTTTCCATGGAGACTACACTTTTGGTACAAACTATCCTTTACCCATAAACTTAATTGATAACTTAGTAAATGTCAGCATTACTTGTCAGTGGAGGAAAGGCTTGATTACTGCAGATATGTTCTGCATGTATTAGAGTTATCTTTTTGGCAAATCTGTTTAACTGTTATTAATCTAATTCACTTAAAAATGCATCACTTCTGAATAATGCTTATGTCTAAACTAATATTCTTTTCCTTCACAGTGTGCTAACTGTTGTAAAGATTTGAAGAGGGATAGTGGACTTTTAAAGTTAACCAAACCCAGTGATCCTATTTTTGTCATAGGGCTATAGTAACTATGGGTCTGTTTTTTTGTACTTTGCCGTACCTACTACCTCTGATGCCTTTTTTGTGAAAACAGAAAGAAGCTGAGTTTGCTAAATACGTACCAGAAGGATTGCTATTCTTGAGATACAAAATCCCACATTCTGAAATTATGCCAGACTCATTCAATGTCTATGATCCTAGCTACCTTGTATGAGGACACACCAAAATACATAAAATAAAATGTTACAGAACAGTCCACAATCTAACATATTTTAATGAAGAAACAGTCAAGTCACTTCTCAGTCACCATCTGTGGAGGCCCCTTAATCTCACCCCATTAGTCACTGATATAGTTTACTTTAATAAGTTTTCATAATATATTTAAATCTATAGTCTCACAGAATAGAAAGAAAGGCAAAACTATTTCTTCCCAAATAGCTATCCTATGATACCAAGAAAGACAGTAACCTCAAATATCTAGACAAATGAAACACAATTTGTGTCACAAATTACAATTTGGTGGCCGTCTTTTTAGGATACACTTGACATTGATGGAATCATTTAATCCATGTGTAATGCTTCCATTCAAGTGTAACTGCCAATAGAACTCTTAATGTTTATTTATGTATTTATTTATGTATGTTTTATTTAATTTATTTTGTTTATGTTTATCAGGTTTATCTGATCGGGTTTAGTTAAAGAAATATTTTCACTGGAGACCTGGGGACAAAAGATACAACATAGTAAAAACATTTTTAAACAGACATTGAGTACTGTGCATGAACATAGATTAAGTAGTATGCAGTAGCAATAACGCATGCATTTGCTAATTATTTTACATTCATATAAAGTAAAGGCAACTATTATGGTATAAAACATACTTATGCATTAGTAGATGTTGAACACACCATCGTAAAGATGTATTAGTGGATTAGTTAAACAGATAATAGATCATTTGATTAATGCTTAGAAATTCAAAGAAATGGAGGTGAGTGAAAGAATTAAGTAGGGCAGAAAATGTTAATAGTGTGGTTAAGGGGTGGGGTGTAGAGTACGTAAATAGATAAACATACATATGGCTATCTTAAGGTTTATCTTATAAGTATAGAGGTGTTATGTGAGCATTGTCACATAATTATGTATATGGCTGCGAGATGCTAGTAAAACTAATGTCCAAAAGTGTTTCCAAATCACCTCCCAGTCATACAATTTCACCTGGTCTAAAACAAAAAAATTCTTGTTGAAATTATTGCAAACTTTGGAATATTTAAGAAAAGCATTTGTTTCTGTTTATTATTGATTGTGTACATGTTTTTATACCCTTTTTTCCAACATATGAGACATTCTATCAACATAAAACACCTCAGAACTGTCACAAGAGGCTAGCCACTTGGCACATTTAGAGTTGCAAGTTTGATGTGCTTTGGCTTCCAAAGATCCATCTAAAGATATCTAAGGACAATCAACAATAATGATGCACTCTTTCATGAAGTTTGGAGCATCTTACTTTATAAATGGGTACTGGAGCATGATACAAACTTGTCATGAACCTTGATCTTAATATTGAATTATTTCAAATGTTATAACATATTATTGATCTTTTTTGTAGTTTTATAGTTTCTGTATGACTATAATTCATTTGTTATCATATGCTTATTTTATGCAGTTCAATAAAGTTTGATTTCCCAAAAAGAAAATTGAAGTTATTAGTGTCTTTCATACACTGATTGATAAACTAGTCTCCATCAACCAGCTGTTCTGGAGGTGGATTCTATGGAGCCCTTGCAGACAGATGCACCTGATTATTAGAGTACACCTGTCTTCATCTTCACCTGTATGAAGCTGCTTCATTACAAAGCTGGGCTGTAAAGCATACTCTCTGTCAAAAATACTGCAGATCAAATTTAATGTAGGGTACCTCAGTATTATTGGATGAGAATATAAAATAGAGTCCCTTACTTAGGAGGAAGGGTCTATATTAGATCACAGAATGTTTAAAAAAGCGAACGGTGATTAATCGACCCTATGTAAGCGAAAGCTTACAATGCCGAACTGTCAGAACAGCAATTTTTTTCCAAGGGAAAAAAATCGTTGTTCCAACAAAAAAATAAATAAAAAACAAAACACTTTAAACATTACATTAAATGGGGGGCTTCACCCCCACACCCCCCCTACTTAAATATACCAACTCTGAGACCACACTACAGTGCCGAAAACAGCAAAGTAACGAATCGGACAAGCAAATTCTTTCCCAGGGAAAGAATTCACTTAAAAGCCGCTTTGATATTTTACCATTTCAGTCTTTTAAGTTCGGCCAAGATGCATTCGAAAGAATGTGTCTTCGGTCTTCTAATAGGAACCCAGGAGGAATTGTACTTCATTTGTAAGGGGGTCATCAGAGGCATGCATACCATCTAACTGCTGTGAAGCATCAGATAAGAAGGCTTCTGCTGGATGTGGTTGTTATGAAGAAAGAACTGAAGCTTCCTTGATATAGTATAATGACATTACATGTGTTTGGGAAGACTAGGCAGTTCTAAGGGGTATACTGTACAAAGCTGATATAGTGAAAGAATGCATTGAGAGTCTGTAGTTTGCAATAGTGATGTTCTCATGAAATAACATGCAGTTAGTCACTGTAGACTTTCAACAGTAGAATCTGACATAAAAATTGCACTGAGAACTATAGACTGAGATCAGCATATAACTTAAATAGCTCCTAGTTCCTACAACTGGTGAATAGCTAAAGCGAGTTAAAGAAAAGGAGTATTTTAAGGCAGACGAGGGTAATGTGTCTAATATGGGTAAAGCAGATATAATGATCACAATGTATATATCTCAAAAGTGTCTAAAACTGGTTACTGCAGTATGCAAACATAAAGCTATAGGACAACATGCATTCCTGGAGGTAAGGAATGCTTAGGAAGGAAAAGATGTCATGTTGAAGAATATTTATCCCATTTATACTGCTTCAAAAACAGAATACTTAAGTACACCTCTAGATTCTACCTGAAGACAAAATCAACAGCATTGGATTCAGCTTTAAATTTTGAGTTCTTTTATGTTCTCACAAGGATAAAATATTTATGTTTGCGGATGAATAAAGGAAACGCTATGACTAGAGTCAAAAATATTATGAATATTTTGAACTGGAAGTGGTTCTGGTAATAATCTCTCAAAATTCAGAGCAGGCAGAATTAGAATTTCAAACAAAGAAAACAATTTTAAGAAATCTCAGCTTCAGTCCGAGAGTAGTCAGTTTCAGCAGTTAGATTGCCATCAAAGCAATGTGTAAATCATATTTCTCTTAAATTTGATCAAAGTGCTATCGCCCCTTTGTGCCTCTTAAAAAAATATTTTCCCTTTCTCAGCCGTTGGAATGACAGCTATCTGTAGCTGCAGACAGAGGACTGCCATAATTTCAGATAAGTTGGAAGGAGAGGTAGTCTATTTATGTGTTACACTGGTGTCTGTTTCAGAATGAATTTTGGGTCCATCTTCATTTGCCTACAACATTTACAGCTGGCTTTCCTGCTGATTCTGCCTTATTGTACAAGGAGAAAGTTCAAGACTTCCCCTGCAGGAAAGAGGGAAATTGTTTTATTTCAGGATTTATACTGGTTCTGAAACACAATTGTAAGTGGACAGCAATTCTATAGCTACCCAACAAGTTCATGAAGGCAAAAATTAAAAATGCTAATGCTTTAGTTTCTAGTACCTGAGAATACCTACATTCAGATTCCTATAAAATGTCCCACATACTGTACCACAGATGTTATGTGGAAAAATATTACTTTCAATTCATCCCCTTACAGGTTGCATCTATTCTCATCCCACAATATTTATAACATTTCCAGCTACAATATTTGCTCTTCTCAAAAGTCATGGGTTTCTCGTTTACCATAAGCAAGATGACCGACTTCTAGAGACAGACTATCTTTCGAATCTGCAGTCAGTTGTCAATAAGACTGCATTTCTTTTTGAACAGACTGAATATTATTATTTGCCTAGTCAGAAGGCTATGAGTGTGTGTGTGTGTGTGTGTGTGTGTGTGTGTGTGTGTGTGTGTGTGTGTGTGTGTGTGTGTGTGTGTGTGTGTGTGTGTGTGTGTGTGTGTGTGTGTGTGTGTGTGAGGGTGTGTGAGGGTGTGTGTATGTATGAATGTGGTTTGTAGCTTGACCTGGATCACCAAGCAAGAGATTTTCTAACTATCGAGGGAAAACTTAACATCTTTCTTTACAGGAGATTCTGTTGGTCCAGCAGTGATGATGGCAGTGCGTTTTACTGGAGGCCTTGTGGTTTAGACCCTGCTTGAGAGCTAATATTATCCTTTCACTACATTGATTCTGGTGGCAGCTGGGCAGAGGGCTTTCTCTGTATTTGTGAGTATGAGTTTAAATCTTATCCTCTTTATACCTGATGAATTGTAAGGTCATAATTTTAACTCTTTCTGATAAACAAGATTTGGGTTCTAAAATTAATTCAGCATACCAAAAGGTTTCCCTTTCTCAAGGTACTACTGATTGCATTACAGTTTTTTCAGTTGACCTTTATCTGTCTGGATTTTAGCTAAAATGTTTTCAAGGCTTTAAGATTCAAGTGTTAAACCATTCCAATGGTACCCAATGCCAATTCTCAAGAGGAAAATTCAGTGGTACCTCAGAGTTCTTCTTAGGCAGATTCAAGACTCTAATTAAAGTTCTTTCCCATGGACACCAGCTCTAGTGAAGGAGTTATATTTTTGGTTTGCACAGATTCAATACATTCCAGGCAAGTGATTTAAGTCACCTCTGGTACAATTTCATACCATATACATTACAATGGTCAGGACTTTTTTAGCTAATTTGGGAAGGAGGAGTTTGTCCTAACTGTATATTTCCCAGTGCAGACAAATTCCAGGGTACATGTCTATAATTTATTCAAATAAATTAACTCCTTCCTTGAAAATCTGGTTAGCAGTTACTCTACTCAGTTTACATTTTTTTTCTTGGAGTGCTCAGTGGGCTTTTAACAAATTGGGAAACACTGAAGAAAATGTATGCATTGACTGTGGATAGGAAATCAGACAGACTGCTTCCCAGAGTTCTGAGCTCATATCTAAAAGCATTGTCTGCTTGTATTTTGCAATTACCAAACAGCCATAAACAGAGTGCAGTTATCATCAGTTAGTGGCAGTTGTAGAACCAGTAGCTGTTACTATTATTTATGCCAGAAATGTGTTCAATATAAAGAGTATATTAATGTGTTACTCAGCATTCTAGTGCACTGCCTATGTTATTTAAGTAAATAATGTCATTATTATATCTCAAATGCGTCTGGCTAGCTACTTATTATTATGAGATAAATTGTACAATATTAGTGAATTATAGCTCTTGATAATTGTCCATTACTAGTGAATCGAAGCTCTTTAGATCCATATTTTGATTAGAGATGCATCAATGTCTGAGGAGTCATTCTCTTTAAAATAAGAATTCCAGCTAACTTGGGGATTCAATTAACTCCATGCAGGCTTAATGTGAAGCTAATTGCATATGCCTGCTGCCCATCGCACTGACATGAATACAACTGTGGTTTCACGGCCAATAACAGTATTGCTGGCCAGGAAATTATGTAAAGTGACACAAACACCTGCAGACAGGCAAGCCTGTTTATCTATTGGTAAACTAGGTCTGCAGGATTGTGCAGAAAGCCAAAATGACTTCCATGGTGTAATATAAAGCAGTGTATATAGTTCCAACACATTATATGAAAGTGTATTCAATTCAGAGTAGTATGCAAACCAGTCTTTGGCATACTGAATAAAAGTTTTGCCACTGATAATCAAGGGTACATAGACTGCATTAGAAATAGGTATTCAGGGGAAGTGTGTGTGTATTGAAAAGGGACACACACATGAATTGTAGGAATGAGCACAGGGGAAGAGGACAGATGAAACATAGTAATGTAAAGCAGATGTGGGCATGTCAATGTACGTACACAATAAAGACAAGACAGATGTAGGATGAACAGTAATCACATATCTACATGATACAGTATGTACTGTTGGGTATACCTCCTGTGTGGGAATAGTCATATCATCACGCAGTTATTGTATATTATGTGACTGTCACACAAGGTGACATATCAGTGGAGATAATTCTTCATGATAGAAGCATCCAGACATGAACACTGGAGAGGACATTTATCAAGGATGGTGTATACAATAGAGGGTAGGTGCATCTTGTGAAGCTGTTCAAAATGAGTTCCCAAATATGAATGTAATGTCAGCATAGTTCTCAACCAACCAGGACACATAGCAACAGGCTTATGGACAACAATAGACAGAAACCAAATCCAAACACGCACACGAAACAACACCAGAAACAAAACTGTGAGACTGTAATCCATCTCTGCTAGAATGTCAGTCAAGGGTGAACAGGACTCGGACCAAGGAATAAAAACTGTTTAATAGTTATACACTGAACAACGTGGTAAGCGCTTTCATCTGCAATTGCAGACTTCTTCAGACCACTTACATCAACGTATTATACATATTTAAAAACTTTTTGGCGCCAAATTCATTAATAGTATTAACAGCCACTTCCATTTAAAGTGCCAGTGCAAATAACATATAAAATTATCATAAAGATTCACAATAAAATTCATTTTTCTCCATGTAATCAATGCCCATCAGGTATATGTGCTCAGAATAGTAAACTCATCAAGTAAAAAGACTTAGAAAGAACAAATAAAAAACAATAATAAACAATATTTGATAAATTCTATTTGATAATTCTACTACTATAAAATATTTATAAAAATATGTACATATATATGAATGCTGTGAAAATGATAACATAAATATATGTACAATAAGGACAACTCTGCCTAGTAAATACTTAAAATGAAACTACACAAAATACACACTGCACACTATAGCAATGAAGGGGAATAAAACCAAATAAATAACTAATGAATATATAAGTGAATAAAAAGTGTGGAATGCTGACACTTAATATGTTACTAACAACTCATGTTCTTGAAAATTGTATATATTGGTTTCATATCAGTTACAATCAAAAATAAAAGACATTCGTCTTATAATAATAACTGCAATATTGGTTTGATAGAAATAAAATCATTAATACCAGGGAACTTGGTGGAATTGGTTCTCATCTGCCACATACTTTCTCTTTTTCCTAAAAGAGCTTTGAAATTACCACCCCATGGTGTACTAAATATCTGATCAATTATGGCAAATCTGAAGACATGTGTGTCACCATACTCTTTTATATGTCTGTATAAGGCATTGTTGGTATCTTGGGCCTTAATCCTATACAGATGTTCATAAATCCGCTTCCTAAACTGCCTTTCAGTTTTCCCAATATAGAAAGCTGTACATGACATACATTTAGCAAGATATACTATATTGGTGGGAGACCCATAAAGAAACTGGTTCAAATTTTCAGGGGGGTCGATATTTCACTCCTCCATACAAAAGGAATTACCAGCAAAGGAACCATCGAAACAGATGGTAACTAATGACCCTGTCGACAATTATGAATTTTTCCCACAATATGAAGTGGTTCCCAACATAGAACCTGTGATGGTATATAGTAAACCAGCTGATGAGGTGGTAATTGAACATAAAGATCTGAAAATATTTAATTACACTAGTTTAAACATCCAGGAAGAACATTTTTCGTTATTCAAAAAAGGTATGAAATATATACCAACAGTCAAATTTAACCTGACTGATATGATAGCTGAGATAAAGTTATACTGTCGTAGGCTTAATCTGGCTCTTACTATGTAAAATAATGCCAAGCTGTTCCCTTCAAGTGCCTTTAAGAAAAAAAGTGTTTATATACCTATGGCACACAAAAATGTCTTAAATTTTGAAGACCTTACTTGTTTAGACATATACAGATATAACAAGCGTAGTAAGACTTCATTGTTTTATGATAATTTGACCTCTAAGGAAAGAAAGTGTCTAATGAGTTGGTCAATGACAAAGATATATGGGTTATGAAACCCGACAAAGGGGCTGGGATAGTTTTGTTTAACACTATGGACTATGTGAACAAGATACAAAGCATATTAAATGAAACAGGTAATTATGAAATAGTGTCTCTTAATGAAGTCAACATAGGATACCGTAAGATTGACTTAGCTTTGGAAGAGTATCTTATTGACAACAGGTTCACAGTGAATACTTACAATTTTTTAAAGGTTGATTATCCTGTGCTTGCCACAATTGTAGGTATACCTAAAATCCATAAGGATATTGTTGATCCTCCATTTCGTCCCATTATATCTGGAAGCAAATCCAAGACCTACAATATAGGAGTAGCAATAGACAGGTGGGTCAAACATATATATGGGAATACACCGCACCTTATAAAGGATTCATGGATGTTTTTGTCCAACCTCACCACAGACAAATGGAAAAAGACCCTGTTGTACATAACCATTGATGTTATAGACTTATTTTCTTGCATCCCCAAAATACAAGGCCTAGAAGATTTTTGTGAGAACGTAAGAAGACATTCCAACCTTAGTTGGGACCATATTAATCTGATAACTGACATGATGGAATTGGTATTGGATAATAATTTTATTTATTTTGAAGGGGAGTATTACAAACAGATACGAGGTGTGGCTATGGGGGCCTCTTGTGCCCCTATTTTTGCAAACTTAGTTATGGTGGAATGGGAGCACCAGTATTTATTTAACAGTTCTTATTTTCAACATGTTGTTTATTACACAAGGTTTCTGGACGATATGTTTTTATTATGGGATGGACCACGTGAACTTTTTAAAGAATTCATGGTTCATCTAAATCAGTCCAGTAGTTTTTTGAAATTCACGTATAATGCCAGCACGAATGGCATTGCTTATTTGGATACGTACATAAGACATACTGATAATGGGTTTCAGTCAGAGATTTTTAGAAAAGAAACATTCTCAAATGGATATCTGGAAAACTCAAGTAATCATCCTAAGCATATATTAAGAAATGAAAAACAAAAATATACTACTGCTATAATGAAACCCAGCTCAAAGAAGTAACATATAAACACAGAAAAATAGCTGGTATAGGTCAAAATAAAGCAATTATTTTCAGTCAACTCAGGCAGATAAGACTGAAAGATGTGCCAACAATATTGCTTCTTAAAGTTAATAGTTAGTCGTTATAGAGTATGTATTGATATTCAGTACCTTATATAAATAAAGCTGCTCCTAGGCAAAGCCACTCTTGTATCATTCATTCAGTTCAAAGTATACCAAAACAGTATCGTCTGTCTCGGAGCCGTAAATATGCGATACAAAAACGGCCCTTGAACCCAAACAGTATTCACTTCTCTGAGTCCAGTTTTGCTTCGTATGTATGTATTAACTAAGATAAATAGCGTTTGCAAACACAAACGCCAAGACCTCAGCCAACAGTTATAATGTTGCCAATGAACACATCAAACTGGCAACGAAAGTAAGTACAGGAACATGTAGTCAGCGTCACAAAAACTCATCAGCTTCACGAGTGACCTCTCTCCTAATACTCCGTTCTCCATCTTTCATACGATACTGGGCGTTCACCCCTCTCAGTAGACATGTACCACAATGTGAAGACTAAGCAGTTCTCGGGCCCGAGGAAGCTATCTAAGTGAAAGCGCTTGCCTGCTCTATGTGATATCGCAATAAACGTTTTTATCTTTTTCTAACTGTCCTAATGGAATTTATTTAAGTATATTTCGGAATTATCTGTTCGAATGAATTGTGAAGAATTCTCAGACGAATAGCTATCATTTTATTCAAGAACTGCTTAGTCTTCACATTGTGGTACATGTCTACTGAGAGGGGTGAACGCCCAGTATCGTATGAGAGACGGAGAACGGAGTATTAGGAGAGAGGACACTCGTGAAGCTGATGAGTTTTTGTGACGCTGACTACATGTTCCTGTACTTACTTTCGTTGCCAGTTTGATGTGTTCATTGGCAACATTATAACTGTTGGCTGAGGTCTTGGCGTTTGTGTTTGCAAACGCTATTTATCTTAGTTAATACATACATACGAAGCAAAACTGGACTCAGAGAAGTGAATACTGTTTGGGTTCAAGGGCCGTTTTTGTATCGCATATTTACGGCTCCGAGACAGACGATACTGTTTTGGTATACTTTGAACTGAATGAATGATACAAGAGTGGCTTTGCCTAGGAGCAGCTTTATTTATATAAGGTACTGAATATCAATACATACTCTATAACGACTAACTATTAACTTTAAGAAGCAATATTGTTGGCACATCTTTCAGTCTTATCTGCCTGAGTTGACTGAAAATAATTGCTT
Organism: Protopterus annectens; assembly: GCF_019279795.1. Classification (NCBI taxonomy): domain Eukaryota; kingdom Metazoa; phylum Chordata; order Ceratodontiformes; family Protopteridae; genus Protopterus; species Protopterus annectens. The sequence continues at coordinate 670,823,194 of NC_056741.1, read as the reverse complement.
TATTTTGACCTATACCAGCTATTTTTCTGTGTTTATATATTAAGAAATATTTTTAAAGGACAATGTATTCGGGCAGCAAGGATGTTATCTAATTATAACACAATGATTAGAGAGATAAATTTTATGAAGAATATGTTTATTAATAGGAACTTCCCTTTATCATTATTGAATGACATTGCCTCTTATGTCATAAGTGAATGGGGTAAAAAGTACTCCCCGATATTGGGAACTGTATACAATTATAATAACGTTAACCAGCCACATAAAGTGGATAGTTTTGAGTCCAATAAAGTGTGTTTATTAATGTTCTCTCCACATGTAAACAAAATTAAAAACATCTTGTTTAGACACTGGAATGCTTTAATTGTTGACAAAGAAGTAAAAAATGTGGTTGGTGATCGACCATGTTGTGTATACAAAATGGGATTAAACGTAAAAAGAATGTTGGAGAGTGCTAAAAATAATTTGAATTTTACTAAACAGGATGCCTTCACTAAAAAAATGTGGTTCATGTAGACAATGTTTTGCTATATATGAGAACAAGGGATGTAAATTGGATGATATCAATAGGACTTACATTAAGTTTAAGAAAGGGATCTGTTATAGCACCAATATAGTATATCTTGCTAAATGTATGTCATGTACAGCTTTCTATATTGGGAAAACTGAAAGGCAGTTTAGGAAGCGGATTTATGAACATCTGTATAGGATTAAGGCCCAAGATACCAACAATGCCTTATACAGACATATAAAAGAGTATGGTGATACACATGTCTTCAGATTTGCCATAATTGATCAGATATTTAGTACACCATGGGGTGGTAATTTCAAAGCTCTTTTAGGAAAAAGAGAAAGTATGTGGCAGATGAGAACCAATTCCACCAGGTTCCCTGGTATTAATGATTTTATTTCTATCAAACCAATATTGCAGTTATTATTATAAGATGAATGTCTTTTATTTTTTATTGTAACTGATATGAAACCAATATATACAATTTTCAAGAACATGAGTTGTTAGTAACATATTAAGTGTCAGCATTCCACACTTTTTATTCACTTATCATATATTCATTAGTTATTAATTTGGTTTTATTCCCCTTCATTGCTATAGTGTGCAGTGTGTATTTTGTGTAGTTTCATTTTAAGTATTTACTAGGCAGAGTTGTCCTTATTGTACATATATTTATGTTATCATTTTCACAGCATTCATATATATGTGCATATTTTTATAAATATTTTATAGTAGTAGAATTATCAAATAGAATTTATCAAATATTGTTTATTATTGTTTTTTATTTGTTCTTTCTAAGTCTTTTTACTTTATGAGTTTACTATTCTGAGCACATATACCTGATTGGCATTGATTTTATGGAGAAAAATGAATTTTATTGTGAATCTTTATGATAATTTTATATGTTATTTGCACTGGCACTTTAAATGGAAGTGGCTGTTAATACTATTAATGAATTTGGCGCCAAAAAGTTTTTAAATACGTATAATACATTGATGTAAGTGGTCTGAAGAAGTCTGCAATTGCAGATGAAAGTGCTTACCATGTTGTTCAATGTATAACTATTAAACAGTTTTTATTCCTTGGTCCTAGTCCTGTTCACCCTTGACTGACATCCTAGCAGAGATGGATAACAATAGACAGAAGCTCAATCATGGACAATATCATCATAATACCACCATTAATCCATGTCATTGACATAACATATGCGAATATGAGTGATTATAGATGGTCCTGTAAGAACACACCTGTACAACTGTCATGATTTGTCAGTAATCTATGAGGGGAATCAAGCACACCTTCCTCAAAATTTAACATCTATCGGAGGTTTTAGGAGGGGCACTGTTACAACTGTATTTGAATTACAGGTAATCCTGGCTAGTTGACAGGCTTGCATGACATGTATTAACCACAATCCACACTTTCACAAATGGAACCCATGACATTAATGTTGTCAAATCAGCTATGTATTTACTATGTGCATCACAGGAACACATATCACACATGCATCTTGTATAACACATCAAAAGACATTCTGCACTGTCACCCCATAATGGTTATGCACCAAAAAGAATATTTAGTTATGGCTGATAAGATGTGTGTGAGCTCACTGTGGCAGAAGTGGTTCACTTGAGTAACTCATCCGTGGAAGATGTGTTGGGGGCTACATGCAAAAGGGTGCATTGTACTCAATTATTGGTGTGATGAGGGCTGAGAACAATGAAACTATAATGCCTAGTGATGTGGATGTCCCTCACATACTCAGCAGTTGTGCTATACACAAGGGAGTAGTCACCACTGTGGGCACATGCTGGTGGACGTTACAAATACCATCTACCTGATTACACAGGTCACATATCACTTAATCTACACATAGGGGTGTGCTGTCTATATTGTGATTAGCTTGTATATTTGCTTTCATAATGGAACTAATCCTATCATGGTTTTTCTTCATCTGCTCTGTTCCCATGGCTGTGGCAGCAATCCTTTGTGTGTGCTGATACTGTCTGTATTATACCAATACCACTTTTGCATTCAATGATTGCCCTCAATTTGCAGTCCTTCACAAAGTTTAAACAAAGGATATGTAAGTCAATTTTGACATATGACACTGAAATAAGGAACAAGAAAGGGCCTAGCACAGCGTTCTAAGGTATGACCTGGTTACTAGAATCTAGATAAAGGTGAATTCACATACTTCAACATATTTGTCTGTCACTTTTGTGATCCAGTTGTCTACCCACTTGGTGATGTAGGTATTTCTGGCCACTTAAGACAGTTTATCAGTAATACCTGATTTTGCATTTGTGTCAAATGTCTTGGCCAGATCAAGTTACACAGGATGATAGTGTTATCATCATGCATGCCCTTGGCAGCCTTCTTGAAGACATCAAAGAGATATAACAGACATGATGTAGCTCTAACAAATTAAACATGGGTTTGGTAGACTGTCGGGATATTACCTGTGTCTTTTTAGAGAAGGTCTGTGATAAATTACTGGGCTACCTCACAGATGAGGAGAGTCAGGATGAGTCTATAACTCCATGCATCAGATGATGTTCCCCACAATCAGAAGGATGCATATTGCTGTACACCCTGCTATGAGAACACAGGCTGTCTGGAGACTGTGTTGAAGTAAAGATCCAACTGTGTCTGGTAGGTCAGGTTTTAAGTCACGCTATAGGCAACCTGTGATGTTGCCATAGCCCATTGATTCTGTGATATTAGCCATGGACAGCATACAGATGAGCTGCCCTCCTGATATTAAAAACTGAGTAATGTTTGCATGTATACTTTGGATGATGGCCAGTGGCGACAGAGGAGTAACGTGTGAAACAAACTGTCAGCTAGCGAATTGTCTATTTTCTCTGGTTAGGTATGTCTGGTGGCATCCACCTAGAGATTTGTGCTTAGCTGTGTATTCCCCTTAACATTTTACATTTATTGGAATAAATGATTTGTGAAAAGATCTGCAAATATATCCTTGGTCATTAATCATATTCCTCACACTAGTACTATGCACATAGTTGTACAACTGTACCATTTTGTGCACTTACGTCAGTCACACAACATATCCCTATATGTGTTTCATGGGAAAGCTGTGTTTGAGCAGCGTGATGCCATATAATGACACATTACAGATCAGTTGTTTGTGGCTCATGCAGAACATTTCCTGATACAACTGCTAATAGTCTCACAATGGTGCTGCTGACCACCTCAATAATCCCTGTGCATAGCAACACAACTGTATATACAATGAAATCCACAAAGTTGTAATTGAATCCAAATATGTGATACATTGTTGTGTATATCACAACATAACAGCATGAGTATGAAACAAGACTCAGGTGACCGTGTAATCAATGCGAATTTACACTGATGTCTGTCACAGCACATTTAATGATGATATGTAGACACATATACACATGTACCATACTGCAAGTATCTCTGTGATGGTGGAATGTGAACCGTGTAAAAGGTTGCTGTGTCCCACTACAACAATAGCACATGTCCTAATAAGCCTACCGTATACATAAATGTGTAGCATACCATGTCATCAGTTCTCATGAGGCATATTACTACAGCTGTTATAGAAGGAGCATGTGATAAAATGGCAGCAGTGGCCATCAATACATTAGCTCATATCACAGATTGTAATACCCACTTTTAGGCATACTATACATCCACACCTCAACTTAGAACATGTCAATGACAGCAGCATTGACATGTCAGATGTTCATAGGGTCAAAGGAGAGCATTAAGCTAATGGCCAGCATCTCATAAAATCCTAGCCTTTATTATACAATTTAAAACAAACTCGTAAATATGTGAAAAACAAACTCAGGAGCATTAAAGGACTGAGATAGTACAGAAAAGGCCAAATGCAAGCAAAACCTCCTCAGACCACCACCGAAAATGGCAAAAACAAATTTATTGAGCTTAAAACATAATAAACTAAACTAAAATAAAATAACAGAGGCCAAACAGGATTAGCTCACTCAGGCTATCACCCTTCCTCAGGTCCTGCAGTCTTCCATTCTAAAACAGTTTAAAAAGTCCCAAATAACAAATAGAACTCATAACAGTGGTCTACGCCCCTTGAGGGTGGGTTTCAGAGGTATCATTCCATTCAGGCCAGGAGAGTAGTCCACAAGCAAGCCAGGAATCCATTTAATTTCATTATATTCTGTGTGGTTAACCAGATCATCTCTTCTGTCAGCCTTTACTAGCTGTAAAACAATAAACTTGAAGCTATGCCCTGTGCTAGAGACAACATGCTACGCAGTAGCACTATGTTTAACCTTCAGCTTGATATCACTTACATGTTGAAGGATTCGTTCCTTCAACATTCTGTTGGTTTTACCAACATAAAAACAAATGCAGTCAGAACACTTGGCCAATTAAATAACATGTCTGCTGCAACAATCATCATATAATCTAGATTCATAAGTTCTCAAAGTAATAGGGTGTTGAAACATTTTATACAAATATAACAGTAGATTGTGCATCTTCTACAAGTGAACATTCCCTGTTGGTTTAACAGCTTGCTTGCATCAATCAATGAACGTACCTCCCTACATAGCAGTCTTTTCAAGTTTACATTATTTTTAAAGCTAAAAAAGGTCTGTCACCAACTATACTTCTGAGTTTCTCATCAACCAAGAGGATCTTCCAATTATCTTTTATAATACCACAAATCTTCTCTACATCACTTTTATATTGAAGTGTCACTCTTAGTTGGCTATTATTTATAGCACCTATCTCAGATTGCATAATTTTCTGCAGATGGGATCCATACCACAGCTGACCCTTCATACTCCTAAGCATTTTTGTTTGTTCCATTACTTGGTTTATATCAGAATCTTTACATTCTCGTACTTTAAATCTATGGGCCAAATCAGCAAGCATTGTATCATATGTATATTCTTCCATACAAATTCTAGAGGTTGTAAGGGTTTGTCTCTTGATTATATTACTAAAAATATCTTTAGGATGCATACTATCCCATTCCAACAAGTTATTCTTCCAACAGGGCTTCTTGTATATTTTCATCCATATCTGGTTATTGGACCTAAATTTTATTCTGATGTCTAAAAAAATCAATAACTCCAGCCGGCAAATTTATGGAAAACTTTAAAAAATCAGTACTCTTCTCCAGATACTCAACAAATAAGTGTAGTTCATCCACTGTTCCAGAACACAAAAGGAATACATCATCAACAAATCTTTTATAAAATAGTAGCATATTCCTCCATGGATTATTGTCACTAAAAACAGCTTGTTCCTCCCAAGAAGCTAGTACTAAGTTTTCATATGTATAGGCACATGCAGTGCCCATGGTGACAACCCAGCATTGCCAATAGTTCTGGTTATAAAAAATAAAAACATTATTTTCCAAAATCAACTGAAGGACTAAACAAATCTGTAAAATGGATGAACTGCCCCAATGACACTTCTGAAGGAATACTTTAATCGCAGTTATTCCATAAACATTTGGAATAACCATAACTAGACTGCTTACATTACTTGGGAAATGGTATTAAAATCATCCATGAAAGCTGATAGAGATCCCAGAAAGTGTGCCATATCCTTTAACATGGCTGGTGCCTCAACTAACACATTCTTTAACTTATCCTCCTCCCACAAAGAGAGATATTCAGTGACCCACCTCTGACCTGATACAATTGTTCTGAAAGGGGGGGGGGGTCTTATGTTTAATGTATTTTATATAGTCCTTTCAGTACTGGTATCTTTGGATGTTCAACAATCACAAAATCAAAAGTCTCTTCATTTATCACTCATGAAATCAACATCTCATTTAGAGTCCCTTGAATATTCGCAACTATCCTATTGACTTGTACTTTGTCAATTCTCAAATAAGGTATCTCTTCTTATAGCAATTTTTGCATATTTTCTGCTGCCCTTTGCTAAGCCTAGCCCAATGGTTAGGGTTACCACCTGTCCCACTTTGTGAGGGACAGTCCCTCTCTGAGCAGTTGTGTCCTTACCAAAAATAATAAAAATTGCAAATGTCCTGCAATTGTAGGACATAATTATGTCCCATATTTCATGTAATAGTTGCATAAAATAGTTATTTCTGTATCTTATGTCCCATATTTCATGTAATAGTTGCATAAAATAGTTATTTCTGTATCTAAAATACCTAAATGTTACAAGAAACAGAATAAGCAACTAAACTGCTACAAGAATAAGCTTTTATTTAGGCAAAAAAATTAAGTTCTACCTTTGTACTGACCGTGGGTATGTGTAGGCCTGTAAAATCTGGTGTGTCCTGAAAATCTCCCACTTTGGCCATTTGAAAAGGTGGCAATCCTACCAATGGTCAGAGCAGTTGCTCAATATCTGCCCATTTGTGGTCCAAGTTGTCCTTGTCTGGACAGCCCAAAGATGAATGGGAATTACCCGGGTCTACCTACCATGTCATGAAAGATAAGTATTTGCGTGAAGTACAGCATGTGGAAGATCAAATATGCTAGGGTTGTCCTCACAACCATATTGGTACCAGAGATATGTAGAGTACACAATGTGAACTGCTGTCTGTGCCATGGGCCATCTACCAGAGAAGGGATGGATGGTGTATTGGTGGAATATGGGGGGGGACCAGTAATGTAATAACTCGCCAAGGTGGAGACTGGGTCGGATGTACAAAAGGTGAACTGGAGGTGCACGAGGGAGCAGTGGGTGAATCAGAAAGGAAACCAAAGAACATACAATCACATCCGCAATACACCCTGACAGGCCATACTGCAGAACACAATCCCACAAACATATGAACATTAAAATGTGCGATACACATGTACAGAAACATTACCGGCTCACACCCACATAATGGTCTGGCCTGAACTGGGCCATCCAACCCCAACACACCTGGATACATAATTGAATACCCATCATCCCCTTCACAGCACACCCCCCCCTTGCTGAACGTCCACTAAAACCACCCATACTCAGGCTGCCAGCTTAGCACAGCCATATCTGCACATAGTGCCCCCTACCCACATCTAGTAGACAGTCTCACCCTAGGCAGTCTCAGGCTTGCAAACTAGGTATCCCATGCATGCATAACTGTACCACATTTTCATATAGCCAGAAGAATTAGGCTCATCGTCAACAGTTTTTGGACATCACTCATGGGATAAGTGTCTTTTTTCAAGATTAGACTTTGTGGCATAACACGATGTCCACTCCCGTTGACATCCGGGCACAAGTCAGATTAGCAGTACTTGTCCACAACCCTGCTCAACCTCCACCCGGTCCTGCAGAAACTATGACCCGGGATTAAACACCTGACTGTGATGCACATCTCCCCATGTGCATTATTAGGAATATATACCTTTCACATGTTCCCATGAAGCTTCCCCATAGCCATCTTCCAAATAGTACATGTCCACAAATTGTATACCCCTTCCAGGTTCCTTGTCGTAATGCTGCACACAGCCCCTGTATACAAACGGTACAGGTACATCCTGTATGCGGCCGTTCATATACATGGCCATGTATAACTCAAGATATGTAGTCATATATCTATAAATGTACATACTTATATCTGCATAGCTACACATCACACATACATGCATATAAGTAGTTGTCAAGTATGTGTCCTATTCATAAATATGTATACTTGCAAATGCATACATATACCTCTCAGAAACATATGAACAGTAACATGTACTATACATATGTAGACCAACCGACTGTCACATTTCTTACCAGTACTGTGGAATGCCTGTAGTAAAGTCATATATCCTAATTACCATCCATACAGAATGTATCACGGATGGTTTAGTGGTAAAACCAGTGACTATGGTGTTTCTGTTCCCGGGTCCAAGCCATGCAAGGGCTGCTAATTTTATATGATGCCCACAATAATGGCAGTCGGATATAGGGTGATTAAGGCAGATGTAAGCGGGTATGTGCGACGGTAAGTAGCGGTCATTCAACAGTATGGGAAATGTAAATAAGCATGCAGGTGTATATGCATGTGTATGTACAGACAGATATATCTATCTATCTATCTATATATATATATATATATATATATCCATGAACATGGTCACAATAAAGCCATCATAACGAATGTGAAGTGAAACAGCAGTGGAACCCCCCACCCATAGTATTTACTGCTGTCATATCAAGCTGCCCAAAGGTGAGCAAACCTCCTGCATCTCCAACCACCTGTAGGATGTTAACAGTGGAACTAACTTTGCCCACGTGCTAAGTCTGACTTTCATACAGGTACAGGGCAGTCCCAGTCACCATTTGGACGAACCAAAAACCAGAACACTAATTGAACACCCTAACCATTATATGAACGTATGTCCCAGGACTATAAGCTTGGAATGTCTGAATATACTTGGAGTGAGCCAACATACAGGACGTGTCTAGAGCAGTAGGGAGTGGCGCATGTGTAGTGGTGTGGTTTATTTCCGACAAGAGAATGGATGACTGCTGTGCTAGTGATGTGCTGTGTTTGTTCTGGTAACTATGAACCATGGGTATACATGCAAATGAAGCAGCACAGCAATAGTGTAGTGGTTTTAGAGCATCTGCCTATCGAGCAGATGTTGCCGGTTCAACTGCAGCACACACCATTTATGACGCGTAATCCATATACGAGCATATCTTGCTAATTTTATGCTGTATAATGATATAATACCATTGAAATGTGAACTGGGGTGACGTATCACAGTAAAAATGCAGAAGGTGTTTGCGTGACGTGAAACAGCGGTTAAACAGAAAACCGCTGCTGAAAAGTGCTGTACTCACCCTTTGTCCAACAGCCCTTGTTTTGCCCATCAACACAATAAACCACCTCGGCCAGGCTCAACGCCAGGACCCTACACATCACAATCAATGTGATTTACCACTAAGCCACGGCAGTTATATCTAACTCTGATGTTATCACAATCATAGCAGACAGCACAGTCATTCAACAGTATGATCAAAGTAATTAATCATTTAGATGTATATGCATGCGTACGTACACACACACACACACACACACACACACACACACACACACACACACACATATATATATATATATATATATATATATATATATATATATACATACATACATACATACAGAACGAACATGGGCACAAGAAAGCATTCATAAAGAATGCGAAGGAAAACAGCTGGAGAACACCCGTATTATCAAGTGCTGACATATCAAGCTGGCCAGAGGTGGGCAAAATCCCTGCATCTCTAACCACAGCTAGGATGCTAACAGTGGGAGTAACCTTTTCCACATGCTAAGTATGACATTCAAACAGGTACAGGGCAGTCCCGGTCCCCAGTCGGACAAACCTAAACCCGGATGACCATATGAACACCCTGACCATCATACAAACATATGTGCCAGGACTATAGGCTTGGGAAGTCTGAATATACTTGGAGTGAGTCAACATGTGGCACAGGTCCAGAGCAGTAGGGAATGGCGCATGTGTAGTGGTGCAGTTTCCCCAACAAGAAAATGGATGCCTGCTGTGTTAGTGAAGTGTTGAGGCATGTGTTCGGGTAACTATGAACCATGGGTATACATATAAAGAAAGCAGAACACCAATAGTGTACTGGTTAGAGCATCAACCTAATGAACAGGCATTCATGGTTCAAATTTGTCTATAGCACATATCATTTTCCTTGTGGAATGAATGTTGTTCTGCTGTAAAACCGACATTATAACATGTAAAAGTGAACTTGAGTATCGCATGGGACTTTTAACCAGATCCCTTCAATCAAAGTGGTACTGTCATAATGAATAAGGCACAAGTAAGCACAAATAAGTGGCAGTAAACATATGTAACACACAGTAAGCATATGCGAGTGCGCTTGCGTGGGTGTAAGCAGCGCCCAGCATAGGAAATGTATATACGTATGTAGAGATGTAATATATATATATATATATATATATATATATATATATATATATATATATATATATATATATATATATATATATATATATATATATATATCAAATAATCCAACTGTCAGAAGGTGGGAGAAAACAGATACCACAACTTTCTTAGTGCTTTCATTAACTTTAATAAAATTGAACTTCATCAGAAACAACACCCATATTAATTACATAATTTAAGTAGCTGCCAAACATATCATGTTACTATATCAGCCAATAAAAAAGAAATTATATGCACTTCCACGCTTGTGTCATAATTTACAAATTACTTTAAAATGACAAGTAAAATGAAAGTTATTTACTTTATAACCTTTGTGCTTGTAAAAAGCACTTAATATTTATCATATCATTTAATTCCTAGTTGAGA
>NC_056741.1:670752722-670790794 GCF_019279795.1 Protopterus annectens | reverse complement strand
TTTTTTTGAAAAGGGTGGCACTGTTCTCTATGAGTTTATGGCTCAAATGGAATTAAATAACCACTTCACACAATATTTATTTTTATTTATATTTTATAGTATTTAAATTGAAATTTTTTATCCACTGTAAAATGAAACAATGTTCTGATTTTATATTTTATATTTTATTTTGCTTTACATGGAATGAGATTGAAAGCAGAATATAAATTTAGATGGTATGGATAGTAAAACGTTTTAATATTCATGAGTTTATTTAAATAGACCATTTGTCCATTTGAAATAGGAAGTTGGATTTTATTGTTTTTTGTTTCTCAGGAATAGTATAAATATATTTAATGAGCTGAGGAGTATGCATCTGATGAAGTCTGAGTATTTTGGACGAAAACGCGAGTTGTTAACATAAGGCGTTAATGTTATTTTAATTGAAGTTTTTTTTAATAAAGGAAGAGTGTTTTAATCCTTTTCAAGTTTATCCGTTTTCGCAAGTTGCACTCTTTTTTACTTTTATTAGTGTTTTTTGGGAGTGCTTCCTGCAATTTTTATTTATTTACCACACACACACACACACACACACACACACACACACACACACACACACACACACACACACACACACACACGCACACATGAGGAGCAAGGATGACAGTGATGTCCGACACAAACAAGGGGAATGTACTGTATCTGTGCGCTGATGTGGTAGTCTGTGTATGTATGTGGAGACTGTACAGGTGACTGCTGTCATGTCGTAACACACTCAAGATGTTCAACACATCTTATGTGGTGGATTGATGTCACGCCTACACAAGATGTGCACAGGCCTGTAGGATGTCTAGTGTTCCACATCTGCAATATAACCATTACATAAAGGCCATAGTTGGACCATGTGGAGCCAATGTACGGCAGATTGTACTCACAAGCACATCACGTCTACTGTCTGTGTTTCTTCATGTCTCTGGCCATCCTCCATGGCCATGTGTGAACATACGTTGGCCAAATGGTTGTGACAGGCATCTATTTCACATGTCTGTGTTGTCCCATATGACATACACCCACAGATCCATAGATATCATATGCTCCACTGATGACAGCATTAAGCAGACAAAGGGTGGTATGTTTGGTATGTGGGATATGTTTTTCAGGATAGCTAGGCAGTGTTGCAGCCAGTCCACTAGATGTCATGGACATGTCAGATAGCACATCACATTGTGTGACATTCATAGCAGGGGTATAATCCACACCGGTGAATCCTGTGGGCTGGCCATACTCCAGCTGACTGTGTAGTACTGTTTGTATTCCCAACATGTGTAGTTCTGATCTGTAGTACATGTCCCTACAGTGAACAACACCTCCACCATTGTATGCACAGCTGTCCACACATCTGGCAATGACAGTTTGTGAGGTTTCATGTCGGTGTTTTACATAGTTTGCAAGTATTGCACATGGGTAGCCATTGTGATGCATTGCAGGTCCGACCTGTATATTGTGACAGGACCATACATTATGTGTACATGTGGTAAATGGCCACATGGCTTATAGATCTGTGCATTAACATGCCTGATAAATAATAACAGCCCCACCTGCAATGGGCTGCTGTCACAGTGGAACACCAGAGGTACCTAAATAGAAGTGACACAGCAGTATGATCATTATCCATGCCTGTATGATAGCTACAGGGTGCAATGTGCATGTTAACACATATGCCAGTACAATAGACTATACTATGGAGTATTCACGTGTGCATACACAGAGTAGCATACTATAGTATGTGACATGTATGTATACATGCCTTGCATATGATGTTACATTACATATTGTACAGTGACACATGTAACTATATGGAATATAGTTGTTATATGTGCAGTAGTGACTTACCAGGCAAGTCCAGGCTCGGTGGTTGAGAGACACCCACCTCCATGATATCAGCTAAGGCTTGTGGATGTTTTTCTGCAGGTGTCCCCAGGTTGGCCAGTAGCTCCTCGGTACATGTGAGTGGGGGCTGGTTGGTGGCCCACCCCCTGTTGCACCTTGTTCCCTGGCAATTGCATTTGCACGCTGTTTCATCCATCTAATTAGGTCTATACAATGTTTGCACACCTGATGATATGTGCAGTTGTGGCCACCCACATCATTAACCCTCCTGCAAAGTTTCTGTCACAGGGCATCCCGCTGCTGTGCATCCTGTGGCACACGGCTGAACAGTACATGATGATTATCATATAGGTATGGGATGAGGGCCTCATCCTCCAAGCAGATATAAGGTGGTAGCCTTGCACGTGGCATACCTGGAAGACATAATGATGGAGACAGGTCACAGTAACTCACAGAGACGTACAGAGATACAGCTGAACATACATGTGTATCACATTTATTACTATTAAATAGTTGTCTTTGCAAATCTACATGACACTAACACCACTGACATGTTTGTGTCACACACATTTGACATTCAATGGTGATTGGATATTATCACCATATATGTGTGTGTGTCACCTGATTACATTGCTCATACTCCATGTGGATGCTGTCTTGATGTGGGCATGTCTTTTTGCCTGTACTGGTGTTCTTACCTATCAGCACATGCCTGGATGTGTCCACATTAATGCAGTCGACCTTGATGCTGTGTATATGTCACATATAAAGGCTTACACTGCCTAAACAGACATGATCTGTGACCCTGCAGACTTGCTCATGGAAGGTTTTACATGTATGTGTTTTGCCATATACATCTACACGGCACTGTACAGCAGTTCAACATCCTGCCATGTATCACCTGTGTTGCACATGTGATACATATGGGACACTGGCTAGCCTGATGGTATTTGCAGGGATGGATATCAACTATAGCATGTATGGTCAAAGTCAACTAGTAGGCTATATGCCCTGGGCCATGTATGAACCTAGAATGAAAGGTTACCTAGCTGTAGCTGACAGACGGGTTTCTGGGGCCAGGTCAAGCAGTGCCACGTAACTGATCCACAGGGTTAATGATGTATTTACCATGCGGTCATCACACCACGTCTGAAAGAGGGGCAATGTGCAGCTTTGCTGGACAGGGATGCATAGTATGGCACGAGTATGTAAAGTGTATGGGACAAGGATCTGTCCAGCATGTGGTGATCCTTGTACTAGGAAGGTGGATGCCCATGAAGTATGTGTTTGAGATCAGGATGTGTACGTGTAGCATGTCCAACATCACTGGGTTGGGCATGGCTTTATTCAGGGTAGGCATCATGCTACATAGTGGAGATGGGGATTGGGAAGGCTGGTGTAGGCCATCTGAAAATGGCCAATACCCCTTAAAAGAAATATGTGATCTGATATGGGTCACTTGAGTGTTGAGTATGGCTGAACAATGATCTCTATATTCATGGATGGCACCCTGTCATGATTAGGGTTGCCACTTACGACTACCTGACAGGTGTGGTGATGTAACTATCACAGGAAAGACAACTGGCCAGCTGCATCCCTTACACACAGTGTCCATTATGTTGACCACTGCCTAGGTGGTAGTTCATGGGTACAGGGTTATTAACAATGTAATATGTAGCTGTCACATTGTGGCCATATGTCACACACCTCACCCACAAAGCCCCTTCTGTATGTTGTCCGCAACACTCATTGAGTCAGCTATTTCTCCTAGGTCATAGTCATTCGCATACTTCAATAGGCAGATGCCTTCTGTTAGTCTGTGTGGTATAGACTACAATGAGGGGAAGTACAATGAATTAACCCTGTCTTACTGTAGCTGCCATTGGTGTGATTATTCAGACATCTTCTGTAGTGTTGGTTCTGCCAGCAGTCCAGTTGCAAAACACTCTTGTGACATAGGAATGTATATCTAGTATACTGAGTGTAGGTGGAACACATTATGGGTGATGTGCTATGACCTGGCAAGGTTATGATATGCTGTGTGAAATCAACCTTACTGTCATCTACATCTGTACTGCTGACATCAAATAAGTTGATCAAGGTTCATGGCCTTTCAGACCAGACTCAGCAGGGCAGTAGTGGAGTACTTCCCATTACCAGTGGTGTCTCCCCCTTTGTGGGTTGTGATAACTGTTGGTGTGCAACATTCAGTGTGTACACAGCCTGACATGAAGCTATGCTTTACATGATGTGTATGTGGAGAGCAAATTGTTTTGCTATATGTGTATGATACAACCTGCAATGTGCACAGTTCCCATGCAGCCTGAGTGCAGCTTGTACCTGCATAGTTGTGGTTACAGGGGTTCTGTTAGTGTACATGGATATGTGATTGTGTACCTGTTGGGGGGAGACAGTGTGTTTATGTTATCCAAGATCCTATCTAGATTGTTTATTCATGCTCAGCACTTGTTCAGAACTTGTAAGCATTAAATAAGCTACTAATTACTAAAGCACTCAATCTTCCTCATTACCTAGAGGTAAACAATTTTTGTACTTACGTTTCTCACTTGCTTAGAGAAAAACAGCTCTTGTACTCACTTTCTTCACTTAGCTAGAGGAAAATAGTTTTTTGTTCAGGCATGTCCAAGGGTCAGCTCCCAGTGTTCTCTCCTGTCTATCTGATGAATCTAGGCATCTTGAAGCAATGTGGAAATTGCCTCATGTACACAGACAGCCCTGTCATCCTACCACCCAACACTACAACCTGTGAGAGATGCACTTATCTAGCCAAACTGGAGGTAAAGCTCTCTCCAACCAAGACTGAACTTGACAGTCATGTGGAGAAGGTAAACATTTGCACCACACCACACTCATCACATAGTCTCACTAAATCTACAACACCAAAGTACACAGATAGTAACACAAAAACATTTGCGGAGGCTCTCAATAATAATCTGTCTAAGCAATAGAGACCACCAAAGCAGAAATGCAAGCAGCCTCCATCTCCCAACACAACCCAAATGACACATAGCCCACAGACTCAGTGTGCCACTCAACCACAGCCAATAAGGCAAAACAACGTACCCAACACACTAGTCATAGGTGATTCTATAGTCAGGCACACTGATGTCCCACTCACCAGGCTAAACAAGGAGATGGTTACTGTCAGCTGTCTGTCAGGTTCCAGGATCCGCCACATAACCCAAGCACTCAGGTCACTCCAAAACAAGTACAAATATGACTCTGTCATTGTCCATGTTGGTGTAAATGACCTGAGAGGTACCTCCCTGGACTACATGAAAAGAAAGATGGAAGAACTCTCCGATCTTGTAGCCCAGGCAGGTATGACCCTAGCCCTGAGTAGCATTCTGTCATCACCCAGAATGATACCGCAGTACAAGGAAAAAATGATTGACTACAACAATCAGCTTCTGGTGTCATTCTAAGGGGATCCAGTATGTCTGCTTTGGATGACATGGTCGACAGACCGTGATGCTTTGCCACAGATGGCCTGCACCTGTCACCCCTGGGATTCCGGATACTGGTTAAGGCTCTTGCTGCCCCTATAGTGCTTTTTTTAGGCAAAGTTCAAATAACAAATTCACCACCATAACAGGAACAGGCAAGCAAAAACTAAGGGTAATGCTACTAAATGCTAGAAGTCTAAATCTCAAAATGCACTCACTCGAGGCACTCCTTAAAATGGAGAATATCGATATCTGTGCAGTGACTGAGACCTGGTTCAAGGCTCCAGAGAGCACCCCTGCACTACCAGGCTATAACTCATACCACACTTTTCGGCCATGTAACCTGGACTGAAACACCAAAGGCAGAGGTGGGTCCATATTCATTAAGGATATCCACATCTCCAGACTAGTTGCTTAGCACAATGCATCCAAAGTTATCCAAGTGCAACTACCTCTGGGCTAAACTGCAATCCAAATTGTAGCTTGCTACAGATGCCCCACTATGCCCCAGGATTCCCACTCGTCTTTTCTTGATGTACTGGAAAATATCAGAGTCCAATCAAACACCCTAATAATGGGTGACTTCAATTACCCCACCATTAACTGGGAAAACTACTCATGTACCAACTCATTAGCTCAACGCTTTCTGGAATTCATAAAGTCCAATGCCCTGGATCAACTTATCCACACCCCCAACAGGGGCAACAATATCCTAGACCTAGTCATTACCAAAATGAGTGACCGGTGTTCCACACCAGAAGTCAACTCCATGGATGTCCAATCCAACCATAAGCTAATCACCCTTGATATCCACATCCTGCCCTCACCCCATTAAGGAAAGTACAGTAAAATATTTCTCCAAAGCCATCTTCATGCTTCTTAAGACAGAAGTGGTGAACTTCATGACACCCATGCAGATGGACAATACAGTTACAACTGCTGAATCCTACACAAATGCACTCTATAAGCACTTACACGAGTGCATGGTTTGTGCTATCCCAAACAGAACAAAGACACTATCCTCCAAAAAAAGGAAGCCAATCTGGTGGTTCCCTGCCATAAACAGATTGTACAATAGAAGGAAGAAACTGTTGCAAAAGAGAGTACAATCCCATGAGTGGAGGAACTCCCTGGTCAGCCTCAGTAAGAAGATGAGATCCCTTATAAGATCCTCCAAAGCTAGCTACGAAATCTAAATTGCCACTAATTCCAAGGACAACCACAAAGCATTCTATAGCTATGTCAAGAATCTCAATGGCAACACCCAGATCTGCTCTGAGTTACAGCACAATGGCATGAAAATTACAGAACCACCTGATATTGTCAACATCCTGTCAGATAGGTTCAGTGCTAACTTTACCCCGCTCTCACCCCCTAAAGTGCCCATATCTATACAGGAAGAATGCAGAGTCCCTGCAATCACAACTACACAGGTAAAAGCTGCACTCTCTAAAGCCAAAAGCACAACATCTATGGGAATGTACAACATCCCAGGCTGCGTTTTACACAAACTTCAGAACGAACTGGCTCCCCACTTAAGCACCATGTTCAATAACAGCCTCGCATCAGGCTTTGTGCCCCCTGAATAGTGCACAGCAACAGTTATCCCACTCAACAAAGGTGGCGCCACAATGGACCATGGGAACTATTGCCCTATAAGCCTGACTAGCCTGGTCTGCAAGGCTATGGAGCACATCATCATGGATCTCAATCACAGAGAAATTGGGTGCCTACAAACCTTTGACCTCACCCAGTTTGGCTTTGTTAAGGGCAGACCATGCCTCCTAAACCTAGTGAACTTCTTTGAGGCAGTTACTAAGGCATTAGATGAGGTTAAGGAGGTCCACACAGCCTATCTTGACCTCTCAAAGGCTTTCAACATCATTCCCCATTCTGGTATTATTGACATACCCATCCACCTGAACATTAACCCTTACGTCACAAGATGGTTTGCAAAGTGGCTCATGGACAAAACCTACACAGGGGGAGTTGCATACCCTAGGTCTGACTGTAAACCAGTTACAAGTGGCATCCCCCAGGGCTCAATCCTAGGACCCCTCATGTTCGGTATATACTTCTCTGAGGTACAGGCAAGCACAGGAGGACTTTGGCTGAAAAGGTTTGCAGATGACTGCATACTAGGGGCCATAAGTGGTTCCCCAGCTGATACAGATACCCTCCAGAAGGGTCTCACTGAGATGGATACCTGGTGTCAATATCATGGCCTCAAGCTGAATGCCGAAGAGTGCATAGTCATCCCCTTTGGATAAAACTAATTACCCACAGACTACCACATAGGTCCCCTACATACAGAAAAGGTAATAAGGGATCTGGGAACCCAAGTAGATAGCAATCTCTCCTTTGATAACCATATTGCCAAGGTGGTTAGAATATCCTTCTATGTGGCCCCCCTAATCTCAAATGAGTTCGCATCCAGAACAAAGGAGGCCATTGTGCCTCTCTACTCATGACTTATTAGACCCATTAAAGAATACAACACCCCATTTGGGGTATACCTCACAAGACAACTGCAACAGCTTGAAAGACCACAAAAGTACCACACCAAGAGGATTACTGACCTCAAACAGCTGACCTATGCAGCCCAACTAAAGAAACTCCAGCTGTACTCAGTTGCATACCCCATACTCAGAGGTGATCTCTGCTTGCCATACAAGGCCCATGTCCAGCCCAGTATTGATGGATATGCTCCACCTAAAAAAAAACCCCTGAGAGCCACATGCTCTAGGGATATAAACCTAACCACAATGATAACTAGGACATGCTGGAGGGATAGATTCCTGACCCGTAGACTCCCCATGCTTTGGAACATGATTCCAATGTACATCAGGCAGGGCCCCTCACTAGCACTCTTCAAGAGAAACCTTGACGGGTGGATGAGAGACAGACATGTACCCCTGGGATCACTGCAGTGGCTCTGCTGGACAGAGGCGCAGGGAACTAATGGCTCTGCTGTTCAGAGGCACAGGGAACTAACCTAAGGGGGTGGCAGAAGACAACACACAGCAGCTAGGCTTATAAATGCCCTTGGGCAGACAGCCTAGTACCTACCTATGAACCTATGAATGCATTACATGCCTTATGTGCATGGATAGTTAACTAGCTCTTCCATTTTACTTTGCTATCATGCTGATAAACTGTCAGGTGACTACAAGTCATATGTATCATGTTATTGTGTATTGTAAATGCCAATAGACATAACTAATGTTTGCCTAACATAACAGTAATGCTATGTAAAATATAATACATATCTGCCTACAACACTGTACATTACACAGTTATTGGCACAATATCCCACAATGCAAATCATAATTGCACAGTAGGCCCACCTTCGACATGTTATTCTCAGTAATACACCCATACATATGCCTACTGTTACAATATATAAACATATACTATCCCCTGTTATAGCACGCACGTGTTGGACCAACCCTGCCACTGACAGCGGCTGGAGAGGAATTGTTGGGTTCAAAACCCTTATATAACATCCCTTGTGGTATACGAGGTGTTTGCCTTGTGACCTACAGCAGTACACACATAAATACTACAAGCATTACTATGCTCAACAATACATCACTACAAGATAACTGTTTCCACTATATGCATTGCATGCACTTTAATTATTACAGAACAGGTACTACATACACAGACATACTGAGCGTTCTACATATCTTATTAATAACTCGAGGTGTCGTTGACTGTTATTTCAATCTTTTTCAATTTGTGTTTCAATCTTCTTTGTAATGTTCTGCTGGTATATACAGATGGTTTGAATGTGTGACAAGCCATCCTTTTATAGTTAATTATCGGTAACGTGCTATCCTGACCACCAACTAGTGTTCCAAAGTAGTTAATTACATGCACATCAGCTGTGCAGCTACTCCATTAGCCAATACCATGGCAACAGTGGTGTATAATTGAGTACTCCACTTGGGAGTTGTCCCTTTGCCTTACTTTTGAGGAAGATGGCCTGGATGTGTTGTTTGTGATGTATTGCAACAGCTGTATGGAGACGCACAGAGATATATTAGCTTCATGACTCCTGTGGATTGTGTGTAATGCCTAGAAGATGTTGTTCTACATGTGAGTACAGCTGTTATATTTCAGAACATTGCTACTTATGCAGGGTTTGTTTGTACCTGATACTTCTGCAGATGTTTCAGTCTGGCAAGGATGTTTGAGCAACTCAAGACTGTATGGCTATGCATATAATGTTAGGTGGTTTACAGTGTGCTCACCAGACATCTTTGGTTTGATGTAAATGTGTATCATACTCTGCTGTTAATCAGTAATTGGTAACACTTCCTGGTGTACACACAACCCTCTGAAATGGGAT
This sequence comes from Protopterus annectens, assembly GCF_019279795.1. Taxonomy (NCBI): domain Eukaryota; kingdom Metazoa; phylum Chordata; order Ceratodontiformes; family Protopteridae; genus Protopterus; species Protopterus annectens. Next base: position 670,781,104 of record NC_056741.1, on the reverse strand, counting down.
TAGTGCAAACAAACCCTGTAACATCAGCAGCTGTTCCATTGTATAACAGCAACTATTTCACATAGCGCCATGTTAGTGTGTCTCAGACAAGGTATGTTAAGGCTTCTGCAGATGTACAGTGAGTGAATGATTTGTGATGTTATTACAGTATGTATTGTAATTGGTTTGGGTGTGGGGGAGATGTTGGTGGATGCTTTTATACATATTCGATATGTGTGTGAGGGTTCCTTCCCTATTTAAACACCTATCCTTTAGTGGACTACTACTATGGTAATTGCAGGCTGATTCATTAAGGCACTGTTAATTGGTTCCTGTATAGCATGCAGGTGATGTTAGTCCTTGAATCCTTTCGGCAATACATCAGAATGTAATAAAGTGTTGCTACATGAAAGCTGTCTGTGTATTTCTGTCATGGATATTTGCAGCCATTGGAGTTGTGTTGATGACTGACCATCTTTGGCTAGGATTGCCACCTTTTCAAATGGCCATAGTGGGACATTTTAAGGACACACATCAGATTTTACATGCCGACATATACCCATGGTCAGTACAAAGGATAGAACTTTACTTTCTTGCCTAAATAAAAGCTTATTCTTGTAGCAGTTTAGCTGCTTATCCTGTTTCTTGTAACATTTAGGTATTTTAGATACAGAAATAACAATGTTTTGCAACTATTACATAAAATATGGGACATAATTATGTCCTACAAACTCAGGACATTTGCCATTTTTAATATTTTTGGTCAGGACACAACCACCCAAAGAGGGACTGTCCCTTGCAAACATATCCTATGTTCATATAGTTTGGTTGTGGCAGAATGTGTGGTTGCTATGGTCCATGTTGTACTCATATATGAACACTTCAACCGCTGTATACGGGATACATATGGAATCTTGAATGCACACATTTCTGACGCCCACATTGCCGGGCCCAGACTCCCAAACCCCACATTACCGAACCCTCAAACTCATGACAGTCAAACTCGCAAAAGTAACACAAACACAGAACACACACACGCACACACAGACACACTGCTACCCACCACATACAAACAAACCATCCTACACTATGTATGAGCAGGTGGGCAAGCCCCCCTACATCCTCCGTGTGGGTGGCTGCGCCCTCCACATCCCTCCACTTTAATATTTTACCTCCAGGATTGCACAAACAGACACACAAAGCAAAGCAACACCCACACATTACAGTCCTCCAGAAACGCACAGCACACTCAGAACACACACTTACACACACTAAAGCCCTCAGAAACACACTTACACACAGTAACCTACCTGAACCGCAACACCAGAAGCACTAACTAAAAGTCCCTTAACATCTGGATTTTAAAACTTGCGCTTCTGGTGTTTCGGTACTGTGGTCTTTCCGTCTTTAAGCCTCGTGATTACGCCCGTCATTATGTCAAGCATTCGGTATTTGGTAGGTATCCCGTTTATATGTACCTCCATGGTTGTGTAGATGTTGATAACCTATCTATATATCTACATATATTTGTATATCCTTATATATCGACATATATCTCTCTCTCTCCCACTCATATTCTGTCTCTCTCTCTATATATATATATGTTGATTTCTATACACACACACACATATATATATATATATATATATATATATATATATATACACACACACACACACACATATAAATATATATATATATATATATATATATATATATATATATATATATATATATAGATATATATATATAGATAGATAGATATAGATAGATATAGATATATATGTTTGCTTGTGTCTTTCGGCTTTTCTCGGTTAGGGGTCGCCACAGTGGAACTCCCGTCCGCTAATGATCGGCAGTAGATTTTTACGTACTGGCTTGCCGGGCCTAATGCACAACCTTCAACAAAGGAATGCCGATTCACACATGTCGCCATACAGAAAACGCTCTAACTGAGAATTGAATGGGCAACGTCTAACTGTGAGGAGACAACACTAAAGCAGCACCACCACCGCAGTATATATATATTAATATATATATATATATATATATATATATATATATATATATATATATATATATATATATATATATATATATATATAGATATATCGCATACACCTTTCATTGGGTACATGGCGGTTTGTCCTATTTCCACACAATCCTCCCTTTTGTGTTTTAACCTGTCAGAATACACAACTGCCATCGGTACATCTCAGGTAGCTTAGTGGTAGGTTATTTTGAAGATTGTGCACATGGTTGCATTTTCTAATCCTGGCAGTGGTAATTTTACCTCTCAGAGCAGGCACTGGTAGTGCAAGGGTGATTAACGCACATTTCAGCGTTGTGAGCGACTTTGCCCAAGATCTGTGCGAAGTTCAGCAAAGGTTAAACCTGTGTGGCACTTATCCATGTAGTCATGTTTAAGCGCCACTTACCGGTACGTACCGATGCAATAACCCGCTAACGTCTGCTTAAAAGTGCTTTAATAACCTGCATCCAACATCCCTTATTCAGGACCTCAAAATGATGCAACAGCCCTTCCAGGTCTTGAAACCGGGACCATGAACGCCATAGTCACTGGTTTTACCACTGAGGCATCTGAGATATGTACAACTTTTATGATGTTTAGTGTAGTGTACTACAGCCTTTCCTCACTACTGCAAACAAATGTGTAAGTCAGTTGGTGTACATATGTATGATACCTGTTAATGTTCATATGTTTGTTGAAGTCAGTGTTGCAATGTGACCTAACAGGGTGTATTATGGATGAGAATGGTTCTTGTTTTGTGTCCTTTTTACATTGTGCCCGTATTACATGTGTACCCCTCCAATTCACGTATTCCATTAGCCAGCGGTCCTCCCCCACACCAATCTCCACATACACAGTAACCATTGCTTCTATGGGGAATTAGATTTATATTAATAGTTATAATAACAGAGCTGCATGTGTTTTGCATATACTTCTATCCATTTGGAATGCTTCTGTGTCACAAAGTGTGTTCACAGATGTTTATATAAATATATATTTTATATATATATATATATATATATATATATATATATATATATCTAGAGCTATAGATATATATATATATATATATATATATATATATATATATATATATATATATATATATATATATATATGTATATATATATATATATATATATATATATATATATATATATATATATATATATATATAAATATATATGTGTGTATGGGTCTACTTCTTTTGACCTAACTTTCATTTGCCCGACACTCATTTTCCCGACCCCATTTGACTGAAAGTTCATTTGCTCGACACTTCATTTGCCCGACACTTCATTTGACCGACAAGTATTATTAGCAAGAAAATGGAATATGCCCCCTTCCCCACTGTAGTGCGACCCTGAAGTTAGAATATAAAGTTAGGGGGGGTGTGGGGGCACAGCTCCCCATAACGGGTGGTGTGGGGGGCGAAGCCCCCCACTTCATTTCATATGATATTGTTAACTTTTGATGTAATATTGCTTAGTAAAAGAAAAGTGAGTTGGGGGCTTTGCCCCCCACACCCCCCCTTGTGGGGGGCTGTGCCCCCTACCTATATATTCTAACTCCAGTGTCGCACTACAGTGGGGAAGGGGGCATATTCCATTTTCTTGCTAATAATACTTGTCGGGCAATGAAGTGTCGGGCAAATGAAGTGTCGGGCAAATGAAATTTCAGTGATTTGGTCTCGGGCAAATGGGTGTCGGGCAAATGGGAGTTAGGTCAAAAGAAGTAGACCTATATATATATATATATATATATATATATATATATATATATATATATATAGATATAGATATTGATATCTATATATATATATATATATATATATATATATATATATATATATATATATATATATATATATATTTAATATTAATTTGTAACAGTTATACATTTGTAGACTTGTATATGTTGATTCACACATTACAGTACATTACAATGTACTGTACATATCTACACAAAGTGACTGTCCCATTTGTGGTCTGTACTATGAAATGCCTGTAGTATAAGGTGTTGTCTAACGACCACTTACCATGTATACAAATTAGATGGCTTAATGGTAGGTCCCATTACTATGGTGTGCATGGTCCAGGGTTCAACACCTGCGATGTATTAGACATGTTCTACTACAGAATAGGGATAATTTAAGCAGTTGTAAGCAGGTTTAAAGGTGTTTGTGTGACATTATACCAGCAGTTGTACACAGTTAAACAAACTTTACATATTACAACCTGTGCACGCAAATTTGGCCACTTCTTCTAACTGCTCAGGATATATACATTTCAGTGACGTGCTTACATAACATTACATTGTCTGTTAACTGTACTCTTCAGCACACATGGGTTTATGTGTGTTCCAAATGTTTACTATTCTGTGGAATACTACCTATATATGCAAGCTGTGGTTACAGTATACTATGTAACATGTAAATCATCTCTGACTTTATTGGGATTTGAACCAGGACTGCACAGATATTATGCAAATGCTGTAGCCATTACACTATTGACATTAACGTTCCTTCTGCCTATTTCCTATGTCCATGAATCCTATGTGTAAGCTTGGCTACACAACAGGCAGAGCCACCCACACCCAGTGAGCTTCTCGAAATACTGACATAACACATGAATTGAGAGACTATGCATTAACATCCTAACAACATTTGGCATACCCCCTCACTGACACACTTCAGGGAAAACCTTGATGTGTGACTGGCCAACAGTATATACACCCCTGGGATCATGTGTCCCAGAAACATACAGCCAGGGTGTGGGGGAGCCACTCCAGTTTTATAGCTGCAAGACCTGTTGGGGAAATTGAATGCTATTGGTTTGTCATGTTAACATGCCCTTTTGATTTCAGTACGTGCCCCTATCACCCTACAGCACCCCAGTCTTCAACAGCTTCCGGCAGCTCTGCCTGAAATCACTTAATTGGCTATGCTTGACAGAGGCTCAGTTACTTCATCAATGGTGCAGATAAAGCCACCACACTGTAGCTATGCTTCTAAATGCCCTTGGGCAGATAGCCTACTACCTATCTGTGAACCTCTACAGAGCAGACCATCTCCAACATCATATGTGGTTATACAGAGTTCTCTGATCGCAATATAGAGTGTAAAATCACCATGTAGTCAGACAACAGTTAAGTACAGCAATAGCATACAGACTACTGATACATAATCATTCCAAAAGCCTATCTTGGAAGCTGGTGGACATGTATAGGTTTCAGGCTTTGTATTGCTTACCAGTAGGTTACCTACAGGAACGATGGGACACAAGCACAGATGGGAAACATGCCTGCAACAATGCCATACCAACTTGTATGTGTCAGCCTAAGGCTTTGGAATGCTGGGCAAGGCTATTGGTGCCCCCATGGTGCCATTTTAGGCAGGTCACAGAGGTGACTCTCACCTCCATGAACTGCACAATAGTGGAATCCATGAGGGTTAGGCTACTCAACACCAGGGGTAGTATTCACAACATGCACGCAATCACAGCACCCCTCAGTATGAACAACATCTACATCTGTTCTTTGACTGGGACCTGAATAAGGCTCCTGTGAGCACACCAGCACTACCAGACTACAACCCATAACATACATTTCAGCCACTGAACATGGACTGGCACAGACATGGAGGGGGTGTATCCATATTCATCGGGGATACCTACACCTCCAAGTTAGTGGGGCAGCATGATACCTCTATGATCATCCATGTGCAGCAAACATAAGCCATGACTGCAATGCAAACTGTGAGCTGCTACAGACAACCCCCCCATGACCCAGGAGCACCACTACAACTATCTGGAGACTGTGGTAAATACGACAGTCCTACCAGACACCCTGTTATTGGTCAATGTCGGCTACCCTACACTTAACTGGATAACCTACTTGAGTATTCACTTCCAGGCCCAGCACTTCCTGGGATTTATCACCTCATATGGCCTGTATCAGTTGGTAGATGGACTAACGAGAGGTGAAAACATACTAGAAGTGGTAATCACTGACATGTGCAACAGGTGCACTACAGCAGAGGTAAACTGGTCACTGTTTAGATCTGACCATGAACTATTCACTGATGATTTCCACTCCCAATCATCTCCCCAACCCTACAGCTAAATTTACAGTACTAATGACAGAGGTGGGAGGGTTCACAGCCCCCATGCTTAGGAATGACACTTCTCAAGATACAGACAGAATTGCAAATGCACTCTATAAGCACCTACAAAGATGTATGGGTCATGCCATCACTGGTAAACCAGGACTTGCAACTCCTACCCAAGGACACCAGTCTGCTGAACCCCTGCAATATACAGGCAATACAACAGAAGTAGGACAGTAGTCCAGAACAACAGCAAATCCCAAGACATGCAGACATCCGTGACCAGTATTAGCAAGATACTTATGTTACTTAACTTAACTTAAATTTTATTATACTGAAGATGATTAACTCTTTTTAATGTCATGTACTAATATTTTTTGTTTTAAATGTTTTTGTTCTGTATACTTTAATATGCAATATAGAATGTCTTTGAACATGGAGCTTTTCTCCCCGGGCCTCCACTGAAAATGGACATGTATCCAGTTGGACTAGCCCGGTTAACAAATGTAAAATAAATAAATAAATAATAATAAATAAAATAAATACTCATATAATCATCCAAGGTTGACATCCACAGGTAAATAGGCATGGATTCGGAAGATGACCACAAAGGCTTCTTTGGCTATGTCAAAGATCTAAGCAGTAACACACAGAGTTGCACTGTGCTGGTGCAATATTGCACTGAATATACTGACCCTACTGATATCACCATAACACTTGATGATACAGTCGGAGCAAGCTTCACCCCCTACAGGGCCCACAACAATACCCAAAATGTACAGTATCGCAGACATCTGAGACATACAGGTGGTAATGGCCCTTTCAAATGGCATGACAGAGCATCAGTGGAGGCAGATGGTGTCCCAGACTGCATACTGCAGAAACTACAAGACAAAGTGACCCCCCGCCTAATATATCAATTCAACATCAGCCTCTACACAGGCTACATGGCCATTCAATGGCGCATGGAAACAGCTATTCCACTCCACCAAGGTGGAGACACAACTGACTATGGTAACTACCATGCCATAAGCCTGAGTAGCCAGATCTGCACGACTATGGAGTGCATCCCCATGGCACTCATTAACATAGACAATGGTAACCTCCAGACACTTGATCCAACCCAGGTCAGCTTGATTGAGTGCAGATCATGCCTACTGTACCCGTTTGACATCTTACAGTCACCTAGACTTTAGGTGTGGGGTGTGGTAGTTCACACATACTACCTTGACCTCACCAAGGGTTTTGACACCATTCCCCACTCAGGTATTATTTCTACACTCACCAGCCAGTACGTACACCCATACATCACAGGTTGGTTTGCCAATAGGCTTACACACAGAACCCACATGGTAAGCCTAGAATCCTCCAGGTCCAACTCTTGACCAATCACAGCTGGTGTCCCACAGGACTCAGCCCTGGGACCCCTACTGTTTATCATATACTTCTCAGAGGTACAGGCTAACACAGGTGGACTACAGCAGACCATGTTTGGTGATTACTGCAAACTGGGAGCCATAATTGACAGTCCAGCTGTCACAGACATCCTTCAAGGGGCCTCACATAGATCAACACAGGGTGTCAGAGTCATGGTCTCCAGCTAAATGCCACATACTGCATGGTTATTCCATTTTGGGAAACTACATTAGATAGTGATCTCTCCTTTGACAATCATATCTGTGAAGTAGTTAGAACATTCATCTATGTAGGCTATCTGATTACTTAAGGGTTCACATCTAAACAGCCTGAGGTTATTGTGCCTCTTTACTCATCACTCATCAATTCCATCATTGAGTATGATAACCCATTTTGGATGTACCTCAGAAGAAACATCCAACAGCTGGAAGGGCCACGAACATACCTCACCAAGAAGAATAATGCCCTGTGACATGTGTCCTATGCTGCCAGACTGCATAAACTCTTGCATTCCTCAGTAGCATCTCATTTACCCAGAGATGATATTTGCTGGCCAACAAAGCAGTGTCCAAGTCAGGCTTAATGGATATGCTCCACCTATGGGAATCCATGTCACAGTGATCTACACACTGTAATGAGCTACACCTTGCCACAACCATAACTGGAAGATGCTGGAGTAACAGATTCCTGTCACGAGTACACCCCATGCTTTGGAACTACATCCCTGATTGCATTATATGAAGCCCCTCACTAACACAGTTGGCTCTGCTCCACAGAGGGACAGTTAAATAATCAGTGGGGTGGTGACAGCAGACACATTTTGGCTAGGCTTATGAATGGCCTCGGGCAGTTAGGCAAGTACCTACATATGTACTTATGAACCTACATGTGTATCTATGAACCTATACATACAGTATCGACACATGCTGATAGCTTAATTTACTGTTCATGTACTGACTTACCTTGTGCCAATGGTAGTTGTGTGTGCAATAGTTGAGGGCTGCCTATGTAGGATGCACTCAGTAGACCACCTATACATGAAAATTTACAGATGGTCATGTGTGTGTGTGCCATCCATGTTTACTGTGTGTGCAGGTGGAGAAGGGTGTCAGTCCGTTGGTGCTTACACTGTCAGTGTGTGTGCTATATGGTCCCTCTTTGCCAAGGCATGGGCATACTGGGCACACCTCTGTCTGCCTACTGGGGCTGGCACAGGGTGTTCGTGGTCTGAGTCCCTCTGTGCCTGTGGGGCCCTTGGCAATGGTGGTGGGCTGTGAAGGCCTTCACCATTCTGCCCCTGCTGCAGCTGTTTCTGCAGGATCATATTGTGTAGCATGGCACATACTATGAAGATGTGGGCACACATGCCTGGAGAGTACTGCAAGGCTCCACCATATATGTCCAAGCAACAGAACTGTGGTTTCAGCATCCCAAACACATGCTCTGATGTATGATGTATGATGATTCTGGTTTGTGCATGTGCCTCATTATGGTGTTCTTGCATGGGTGTGTGTGCATTTCTGATGGGAGTCATCATCTACGGTTCCAGTGCATAGCCATCATCCCCCACCAGGTGGCCATATGGGATGTCCCCCCTGGAAAATACCTGATAGAGCTGTGAGGCATGCCAGATGTGGGAGTTGTGATAGCTTCCAGGGCTGCCAGCACACACATCCATGATAATGCCCTGGGCATTGTACACGACCTAGCAGTTAATGGAGGGATATCTCTTGCGGTTTATGTAGCGCCTATCCTGCTCACTGGGTGGTGGCTTGATGTGTATGTGCGTGCAGTTTATTGCACCCAGTACCTCTGGGTAGTCTGCCACATGGTGGAAGAGATGCATATTGCTGGCCAATTCTTCCTGAGTTAGGCGGAAGTATATGTGCTCATTGGCATGTGGTAACATGGTATCCAGGAACTGGTGGAGTACCCTGGATGCTGATGCCTATGAGATCCCCATGATATCCCCAGTTTGCCTTTGAAAGGTATCTGTGGCTAGTATTCTCAAGCTTACACATACCTTTGTGTCCACTGGGATGGGTTCCCCTCTGTTATTTCTGCCTCTGAGGTGTGGCCAGCACAGCTCAACAAGTTGCTGTATGGTGTCTCTGTCCACCCTGTAATGCTCTACTATCTCCAGATCATGTAGCCCCTGGCAGGTTACCCTGGGTCTGAACACTCTTCTCCTCCAATGTCTGAGATGGTTGTCAGCATTGTCTTCCACACCACCTTCAGTCTCCAACACATGCTAGTGAATCAAAGCTATGGCAACCCCTAACATGTACATATTAAAAGTTCCCCATCTGTATACACCAATGGTGCAGAGTGTCGGGGAATACACAAGTGTGTGTGAGGTGCTTTTACACTTTATACTATTGTGCTATGGATGCTGCTGGTGTGAGTGGGTGTGTATGTGCAATTCCACCTGCAGGGTATCTTAATTATGGGTTTTACAGCAGGTACTGCTATTGTGGGGCCTTTGGTGTTGAATTACACTTGGCTGCCATGATTTATCTATTGCTCTTTATTTCACTTTTCAACCCGATTCCCCTCCCATTATCAGGCATGCATCCAGCTGCCGGCTTTCTTGTTTTGTACTTTCCCTACCCAGGATTGTGTAGCGAAATATGTTATGTAGCTGATCTGCTACAAGCTTGCTTTGTTCTGCTGTGACAGTACTCTTTTCTTTGCAGTACAGCATGTCCCCTTTCCTGTTCTGCAGGTAGCTGCTAGCAGCCTTGTTAACTGTTGTCAATGGCCCACTGTGGGTTCCTAGGTGTTAATTACTCATTTGTACTCCAATTACCATGCTGCAACATTTCCTTATTTTCTTCCCGTATCCTTCCTGTTTCAGCTCTGGTGGGCACTGCGCACAGCCGTTTACTGGGTTTCGAGCACGTTTTCATCCATGTTTATGTGCACATTCAGTTACCTTGTAAGCTCTCAGCTAAGCAAAGCTATGGCTAGTTCAACACACCCCTATCCTGCAGTTTTGCTTAGCAAAAGATAAACTGGATTAGCAATGCTCCAATGTGCGTACAGCTAAGGTAGCGCACCCCTCTCTTGATGTCATCTTTATCTCCAGGCCACACCTCGATGTTTTACCACTACGCTGTGAGTTACATCCTTACGCTGGCATAGGATTTTGTGTTTTAGTATTACTTGTCTCATTTGCATGGCATTGACTAATAATTCCTAGCTACCACTCAGAACACTGTCACAGCCCCTTAGCAACCCTTGCGCCATGGTGTGGTGTAGCATGCATGTCATTGACTATTATGGGGAATTCATGAAATGTGTTACATTGCAGTTTTATTGCATCAAAATATATTTTCATTGTGACCCCTTTTGCGCACCAATGTACTGCGATTTTACTTCGTGTTAGTGTGGCCATGACATTAAATTTTCTTTTTTATGTGTTGTGCATGTTTTTTTATGCCAATGGGTATATATTTAGCCATTGGCATGTATTAACAGTATAATACGTGAGTTTGGGCCGCTGTCATGGCTCCAATTTTATGTTTGAAAAAATGTAAACCATTTTTTCGGTTTACATTTCTTCATGCTTACACTACGCCTGCACCACTTCCTGAATCACTATATACCTTCATTTGCATGCTATGCTGCTGCATATGGGGTAATTAGCATACATGCGCTGGGAGCTGTGCAGCCGTGGTAACCGCAGGTAGTGCATGTGGAAACAACTCGTACCTGAATTGCTCGGTGGCCATATTTGGTGTTAGATTGCCGATGCTATGCCTGCACCTAGCACAAGCTTCATGAATCCCGGGGTAGGTTTTTCAGTTGGGGCTTCCCGTGGGTGGTAGATTCCTGACCAAACATGTTTCTAAGTGTTAAATTCTGACAGAACAATTTTAAATTAATAATAACTTCATGCAATTTGGCCCGATTGGCCAGTATAAAATTGAGTCCTTTGTTCAGTACCTTAAGATGGAACTCTTTTGAAACCACATTAGACAGACTAAATACATTTTCATTCTCTTCCTTTTCTATGGTTACATTGATATTTTTCTGCATTTCCTGCCCCAGCTGGAGGAACATTCCCTCTGTATAGGTTTCAGTTTTATAGAAGCCGGTAACATATGAAAAACCAATGGTGCTTTCACATTTGTCTTAGGCCTAGCACCTAATGGTACAACATCATTGGCACTGGGAACATCCTTCAATACTTCAGTCTGTTCTATGCACATCTTCTCATTCTGACTTTCTCATACCTTTAAGGGACTAGAAACAATATTCTCTTTAGATGGTGAAACAGGTGTTTCAACAACTGTGTTAATATCATGATTGACAGACTGTTTCACTGTTATGCCTTTCTTATCCTTTGAATTCGGCCATACGAAAATGTTCCCTTTCTTAAAAATCATCAAAATCTCTTTGTAGCTTTTTCATTTTCTGATGTTGTAGTTTACTATCATATAATGTCACAGTATAGAACAATCCAAACAAAGTCCTATGCACGGGGGAGTGCACGGCCAAAACCATATCAGCAAAAACAAAAATTGGCCGGCAAAAGCAGACACGGATGTTAGAGTAAATAAGTCCTTTATTTCAAAAAATATTCAGACCGGTTTCGGCAACGATTGCCTTCTTCAGTGTAGGACAAACATATAATGCCCTGTTATCATATGTAATATATACATAATACTAACCAATAGGCAAACAGAAGTCATGAATATTCATGAAAAACTGATGATGTAAGATACAAAAAATGCCCTGAAGCATTGAGCATTTAAAAAAGCTCAGAAAGTGAACAAGTGTAACACTTGAGTACAAGAATGGACAATATGAACAAATACAAAAAAAGAAAAAAAAACACATGAATATGAACTAATGACAATAATAAAATGTAATGAACCATATAGTAATACATAATTACAAATTACATATTAAATAATTCTCATTATAAAGAGGGGAATGATTTGGACAAATAAGTAAATGATAAAATAGTAAACATAACTATCATACATGTAATATATACATAATGAAAGATGATGAATGCCCCCCAAAAAATTATATAATAGAAAAGCACCAAAGGTAATAAACCACAAATATATGAAACCTAAAGCTAGACATTGACTATCCGTCGATGCTTAGAGACAGAAAAACTCTACATAGTGGATCACTATAGATGGTCATTGAGGCCAGGAGAAAAAAGGCCCCCAAGGGTGACAATCCAGTATTTCTCTTTATGATCCAAAAGACCATGCCAACCCTGTTTATGACTACGATCGCCCATGATACGATCAATAATCATAAAAGTGAATTTGGCTTGTGGATGTTTGAGAGTATGTTGGTACAGGGCATTAGTAGTTTTGTGATTTCTAATATCACTATGATGTTCATTAATTCTAGATCTGAGGGGCCTAGACGTTTGGCCAACATAAAACGCCCCACAATAACAGTTGACAAGGTACTCAACCCAATCACTACCACAATTACCAAATATTTTAATGTTAAATACTTGACTGGTATTGCGACTTGAAAATTCCTTAGATTTCATCATCAATGAGCATGACCCACAATGACCACAGGGAACGGAACCCACTAACTCCACTCCTTGTAATGTAAGTTGTTTATGAGTGGCCCCCCCACTACCTATGTGTTTATAATGAGATAAGTATGAACCCAATGTTTTGCCTCGTTTGTAAGCAAAGCGACACTGTTGCCCCAAAAGTGACCTCAATTGATCACTGGCAAGCAAGATGTTCCAGTGTTTATTAATGGTGTTCCTTATCATGTTAATGTTTCTACCAAAGGTAGTGATGAATCGAAGGGGGGCCCCCAATGTGGTGTCCCACTCTGTTTTATATTCTAACAACTTATCCCTATTGATCTGGCTGACCCAGCATCTGGCTAAGTTTACATCCTTGTTATCATAACCTCTGCTGGTAAATCTCTGACACAAATCCATGCAAGCTAAATCATATTGTGCACTATTTGAACTGAGGCGCTTGATACACATGAATTGTGACACCGGAATACTCCTGATAGTGTGGCGTGGATGCATGCTAGAAGCATGTAACAAAGTATTGTATTGTGGGTATTTACGGAAAACCTTAGTTGATAATGTAAGGTCCTGATTCTTGGTGACTGCAACATCCAAAAAATTGATGGTATTCTGATCGTATGATAGCGAGAATTCCAGTCCCCATATATTACTGTTAAGGTATTCGACAAATTCACGTAAATAACCCAAATCAGCACGCCACACTAACCAGCAGTTATCCAGATAACGTCGCCAGATGTCCATTTCAACCTGATAAATATTGTGTGAATTGTCATAAATCATGTACTCCTCAAAATAAGCCATAAAAAGGTCAGCATAAATGGGAGCGAAAGACACTCCCATTGCTGTACCTTGCAATTGCCAATAACACTGGCCTTGAAAGTAAAACACATTTTTCTTGAGTACATGTTCTGACAAACAAATGAGTAGAGTGTTAAATCCCGGTGTGTACAAATTTGCCCTGTTAAGCCAATATTGAAGAGATTGTAGGCCTGCCCAATGTGGAATACTGGTGTATAAAGCCTTGACGTCCAAAGTACACATGTACCACCCTGGTTCTAACTGGGTATCCTGGATAATCTGTAGGAATTGGGTTGTGTCCTGCAACCTAGCCCTGACCAAGCCCAACAAAGGTTTAAGGTATTTGGTGAGAAAGGCTGACAGAGGTTCTGTTAGTGATCCTATTCCGGAGACAATAGGTCTGCCAGGAGGTTTAATTAGTGATTTATGAATTTTTGGCAAAAGGTATAGAATCTGTTTGCAGGGTTCTGATACAGTCAGGGATGAAAGACATTTTTTAGTAATAATCCCCTCCTCAAAAGCAAGATTTAGAAAAGAGTCAATTTCCTCTTTAAAATGCGGAGTGGGATCTATGGACATATGCATATAGCAAGTGTTATCTGATAGTTTTGACAACCCCTCCTGTATATAATCATCTGAATTAAGTACCACCACAGCACCTCCCTTATCAGCTGGGAGAACCGCTATGTCTTTGTTGTTACGTAGTTGATCCAATGCCAACTTATCACATGTAGTAAGATTATTTTGTAACATAATGTGACCATGATTTTCAAAATGAAGGTCCCTCAATACAGATTCCATAAAAATCGAAACATATTTATTCATAGGTGGTTGAAACACAGATCTACCAAACCTAAAATCATCCGATGTATGTGAACTATCCTGAGCAAAAAACAATTTAAAATTGAGGTTGCGACAAAAAGCCTGAAGATCCTGAATAATATGATATTCATGAGAGAAAAAGGTTGGTATGTAATTGAGGCCCTTATTCAATAAGGCTGTTTGTTCTACTGATAACAGGGTTCTAGAAAGATTCAAGACATTTTGATTTGGTACCTCGGCTGTAGCCATGTCAGAAAAGTGTTGAGTAAACCCTGAAAAGAGATGTCCGGAGGTTCTTTTCTTGTGCTTCCTGCCCCCCCCCCCCGATGCCCTGTGCCACGTCTAAAGGGATGTTTTTATTACTTTTCTTTCTGTTGGGTGATCCCCTATCAGAAACCCCTTCACTATCCGTAAGGGAAGAGTCATCCCCTGATGTACTATTAAAGGAACTATCCCTGTTTTTTAAAATAGATCTAGGCCTCTTTTTGGTACGACTGGGCCCCAACCTTGTTTGGTCCGTATCAGCAAATCTGACAGATCGACTGAACTCAAAGGGTCTTCCCCTTTGGTAATCTGAAAAGTCTCTATGGAATTTTTTTATTTTACGTTCCTTGACGATCATTTCATGTTCAGTCAGATCTTTTGATAATTTTTTGATGTTATCTTGGTATTTCGGAGAAGATTCAAATTTGCTAAAATCTGAACATAATGTCTTAATTTCTTGTATATTCATATCAACAATCCTTTCATAATATTGTAATAATATATTCACAAATAGCATGGACCCCACCTGCAACGCTTCCTTCCAGTCCTGATTTAACTTGTCATCCGGTCTCCCCACTAGGGGTAGAAGGCGTATTCTAAGCCCCCTTGGGGCCATCTTCTGGGTAGAATAGGCTTGAAACAATTTGAGATGCCAAATATTGGATCTTAGTGTTTTAAATCCCTTGGTAAGGGAATGAAAAAAGATATCACAATCCACAGATATTGATTGTTCAGTAGTGTCGGATCATTGCTTGGTGGGGTGTTGATCCCAAAAACACCTATATCCTGCCTATCAGCACATAATCCGGACAAAATACTATCCAGGTCCATGCTGTGAATAAATATGGGTGGTAGCCCACACCACTAGGAGAGGACAAATTATGAAATGTGGTTTAGGAACCCCAAGCGTATCAAAAAGTGAAAAAGGTCCCTGTAATAATTACGTTCCAAATTTGAAAAGGGATAATCCCAATAGATGGCACCAAAACCAAACAAAAAGGGCAGGAAACACACCAAAATTCCAAAAATAAGTTTTGAAAACTAGTCAAGTCCAGTACCAAAGAGTTGGCTAATAGACACAATGATGTGTAATTCAGACCAGTATACTGTCAATGAAAATTACCAAATAGTACAGCCCCGTTTGAAATTATAAACTAAAATATAGTTTCAATACACAAAATGACAAACTGCCCAAAAACTAGATCACTAGACCATTTATTCTGTGGAACCTAACAGTGGATGTGAATCCAGGAGGACAAAACAATGGTTAACACCAATCAAGATATTTTAAGCGACATGCAAAGTAATGTTAGGGGCTCAGATAAGGGTATTATAATATAAAGTCCCAGATTGGGAGTATGGATTTAACCCTAAGTGTATTGATATCAAAATAAGTAGTACATTTATAACTCAACTGTCTATGCAGTATGATTGATCAAAATCCTCTTGAGGACATGAATCCACTATATTAATAGGTCTGTTTACTAAAATGGCAAAACCAATGAATCAAAACAGTATAATAATAGTGAATCAGTATGTCCAAGAACCACCACCAACTCCCTATGCTAGTGATGCAAAAATTAGCTATTATGTATGGAATGCCTCACACCACATAAATGAAAATACAAAAAATGAATATTGAAATATTGTTAACTATTCAGCCAATAAAAATGACATTGGGGCTAAATACAGTAATGTATCTTAAATACCGTAAACTCAATGTAGAAACACCACAATGGATCAAATAGAACTTGGCCTAATAGTACAATGAATGTACTAAAATAGTAAAATGTCTAGCAAAAACAATATAACTTGGTCAGCAATGAAAAAATGTAGTTACAGTAGTACCATGTTAACATGTCTTAGGAATATGTCCTATTCTGTAATCATAAAGTCTGCATGTCAATAGAGCCCAAACAGACCACAAGAAAAAAGAACAAAGAATATCACTATACTCCCCCCAAAAATGAATCACCCAATACAATATGATGATTGAAAACCTATAAATTCCAATCTCAGAACAGATCGAACCAACTGTGTTCTGAATCATTGAATATCCAAGGTGTTACCTAGGTATTGAGACATTAAAAGGCAAGTGATACCAGAAATCACAGAAATGTAAAAAAATATATATATATTTGCCTGGGCTTCAACACATGCGAAATTTGAAAGTCATAAATTCACAATTGTGTAAAGACAGATAACACAGCCCACAGTATTAATAAGAAATATCAATGTCCAAAGAGACCTGAAAGTCACAATAATCTGTCATGAATGTCGTTGAAAAAATATATGAAAATATCCATGGAACAAATGTAAGGTTAGCATAAAGCATGCCCAACTCGACAAAACGTTGAGTGTTACTCTTACGTGTTGACCCGTCGCCTAAATATGTAACAAAAACTAGGCGTATAGTCTCCAACAAATGAAAAGTCCCACAATGGAATATAGTTCACATAATCCCAAACGACCATCCATAAACCAGTAAAATGTTCGATGATGTCCCAACAGTTCTTTGTAAATTTAGATGAAAAAAAGTACAGAATGTAGTTCACGGTTGCGCCGAATTCTCAATGAACACTAAGAGTTAAGACACATAGTCCCCGATTGATATAGGTTAAATTCCCTTTGGTACATTCCCGTTCAACTCCGTCAAGCACAAACTGTGAAAAAATATAAGAATTTGCACAAAACTCATGCCAATACTGTAGTCCACAGTTGCTCAGAGTTGTTAATAAACACTAGACAGTAAAACACATAGTCCCCACTTGGTACACGCTAGATTCCCTTCAGTGTAATCTCGTTCAATCCCATCAAACAAAGAATGAAAACAAATGTACAAATGTTCACGAAACTCACGCCAATATGACACTCGTGGTGGCCATAAAGTGTCCAAAAAAACAGATATTATGCTGAAATAATGTTCTCCCCGTTCCGAAGAACATCAGTAGATTTTACTTCTCCTGGTTCCAAGTAAGCAATAGTAGATAGAAAGAACACATATTCCCATGCGACCAAATCCGGATATCAAAAAATAGTGATTCCATTCACCATTGTCAGAAAGTAGAAAACAGTATCAGTTAGGCGAGGCGAAACAAGATGAAACCCTCACAAGCCTGAAGTAAAATTGTTCACCAAACTCACGCTAATATCCTGCTCCCAAACTGAGCCGAAAAGCACCCAGTAAACGGAATCCAACAGAAAAACACAATTCACGATATATTTAGATGGTATTGTCCAAAGTCATTGATCCACAAATGGTAGCAAAGTCAATAAAAGACTTACATATATAGAAAACCAGGGATTTAGGCCAGGACTGCATATCAAAGGCCTACTCAGTAGCGTCAAAACAGCATAATCCACAAAAAACCATTAGGCGACTGGCGTATAATGAGAATTATTTCATATGTAATTTGTAATTATGTATTACTATATGGTTCATTACATTTTATTATTGTCATTAGTTCATATTCATGTGTTTTTTTTTCTTTTTTTGTATTTGTTCATATTGTCCATTCTTGTACTCAAGTGTTACACTTGTTCACTTTCTGAGCTTTTTTAAATGCTCAAGGCTTCAGGGCATTTTTTGTATCTCACATCATCAGTTTTTCATGAATATTCATGACTTCTGTTTGCATATTGGTTAGTATTATGTATATATTACATATGATAACAGGGCATTATATGTTTGTCCTACACTGAAGAAGGCAATCTTTGCCGAAACCGGTCTGAATATTTTTTGTAATAAAGGACTTATTTATTCTAACATCCGTGTCTGCTCTTGCTGGCCAACTTTTGTTTTTGCTGATATGGTTTTGGCCGTGCACTCCCCCGTGCATAGGACTTTGTTTGGAATGGTCTACTGAATCTGTGCTGTGGGACCGAGCAGTGGATGTGCATCTCCCTTTTTCAAGGCTGATAACAACTTTATTTTTGTATTTTATACCCGCAGAGTTCTTTCTTTATACTCTGGGGTTTTCGTTTTTGGACACTTTTTCTGTTCCTGTTGATGGAAGTCGTGTTGTACTCCAGTCGCCTAATGATTTTTTGTGGACTATGCAGTTTTGATGCTACTGAGTAGGCCTTTGATATGCAGTCTTGGCCTTAATCCCTGGTTCTCTATATATGTAAGTTTTTTATTGCCTTTGCTACCATTTGTGGATCAATGACTTTTGACAATACCATCTAAATATATCGTGAATTGTGTTTTTTATTGGATTCCGTTTACTGGGTGCTTTTCGGCTCAGTTTGGGAGCAGGATATTAGCGTGAGTTTGGTGAACAATTATACTTCAGGCTTGTGAGGGTTTCATCCGGTTGCGCCTCGCCTAACTGATACTGTTTTCTACCTTCTGATAATGATGAACGGAATCACTATTTTTTGATATCTGGATTTGGTCACATGGGAATATGTGTTCTTTCTATCCACTATTGCTTACTTGGAACCAGGAGAAGTAAAATCTACTGATGTTCTTCGGAACGGGGAGAACATTATTTCAGCATAATATCTGTTTTTTTGGACACTTTATGGCCACCACGAGTGTCATATTGGCGTGAGTTTCGTGAACATTTGTACATTTGTTTTCATTCTTTGCTTGATGGGATTGAACGAGATTACACTGAAGGGAATCTAGCGTGTACCAAGTGGGGACTATGTGTTTTACTGTCTAGTGTTTATTAACAACTCTGAGCAACTGTGGACTACAGTATTGGCATGAGTTTTGTGCAAATTCTTATATTTTTTCACAGTTTGTGCTTGACGGAGTTGAACGGGAATGTACCAAAGGGAATTTAACCTATATCAATCGGGGACTATGTGTCTTAACTCTTAGTGTTCATTGAGAATTCGGCACAACCGTGAACTACATTCTGTACTTTTTTTCATCTAAATTTACAAAGAACTGTTGGGACATCATCGAACATTTTACTGGTTTATGGATGGTCGTTTGGGATTATGTGAACTATATTCCATTGTGGGACTTTTCATTTGTTGGAGACTATACGCCTATTTTTTGTTACATATTTAGGCGATGGGTCAACACGTAAGAGTAACACTCGACGTTTTGTCGAGTTGGGCATGCTTTATGTTAACCTTACATTTGTTCCATGGATATTTTCATATATTTTTTCAACGATATTCATGACAATTTATTGTGACTTTCAGGTCTCTTTGGACATTGATATTTCTTATTAATACTATGGGCTGTGTTATCTGTCTTTACACAATTGTGAATTTATGACTTTCAAATTTCGCATGTGTTGAAGCCCAGGCAAATATATATATTTTTTTTACATTTCTGTGATTTCTGGTATCACTTGCCTTTTAATGTCTCAATACCTAGGTAACACCTTGGATATTCAATGATTCAGAACACAGTTGGTTCGATCTGTTCTGAGATTGGAATTTATAGGTTTTCAATCATCATATTGTATTGGGTGATTCATTTTTGGGGGGAGTATAGTGATATTCTTTGTTCTTTTTTCTTGTGGTCTGTTTGGGCTCTATTGACATACAGACTTTATGATTACAGAATAGGACATATTCCTAAGACATGTTAACATGGTACTACTGTAACTACATTTTTTCATTGCTGACCAAGTTATATTGTTTTTGCTAGACATTTTACTATTTTAGTACATTCATTGTACTATTAGGCCAAGTTCTATTTGATCCATTGTGGTGTTTCTACATTGAGCTTACGGTATTTAAGATACATTACTGTATTTAGCCCCAATGCCATTTTTATTGACTGAATAGTTAACAATATTTCAATATTCATTTTTTGTATTTTCATTTATGTGGTGTGAGGCATTCCATACATAATAGCTAATTTTTGCATCACTAGCATAGGGAGTTGGTGGTGGTTCTTGGACATACTGATTCACTATTATTATACTGTTTTGATTTATTGGTTTTGCCATTTTAGTAAACAGACCTATTAATATAGTGGATTCATGTCCTCAAGAGGATTTTGATCAATCATACTGCATAGACAGTTGAGTTATAAATGTACTACTTATTTTGATATCAATACACTTAGGGTTAAATCCATACTCCCAATCTGGGACTTTATATTATAATACCCTTATCTGAGCCCCTAACATTACTTTGCATGTCGCTTAAAATATCTTGATTGGTGTTAACCATTGTTTTGTCCTCCTGGATTCACATCCACTGTTAGGTTCCACAGAATAAATGGTCTAGTGATCTATTTTTTGGGCAGTTTGTCATTTTGTGTATTGAAACTATATTTTAGTTTATAATTTCAAACGGGGCTGTACTATTTGGTAATTTTCATTGACAGTATACTGGTCTGAATTACACATCATTGTGTCTATTAGCCAACTCTTTGGTACTGGACTTGACTAGTTTTCAAAACTTATTTTTGGAATTTTGGTGTGTTTCCTGCCCTTTTTGTTTGGTTTTGGTGCCATCTATTGGGATTATCCCTTTTCAAATTTGGAACGTAATTATTACAGGGACCTTTTTCACTTTTTGGTACGCTTGGGGTTCCTAAACCACATTTCATAATTTGTCCTCTCCTAGTGGTGTGGGCTACCACCCATATTTATTCACAGCATGGACCTGGATAGTATTTTGTCCGGATTATGTGCTGATAGGCAGGATATAGGTGTTTTTGGGATCAACACCCCACCAAGCAATGATCCGGACACTACTGAACAATCAATATCTGTGGATTGTGATATGTTTTTTCATTCCCTTACCAAGGGATTTAAAACACTAAGATCCAATATTTGGCATCTCAAATTGTTTCGAGCCTATTCTACCCAGAAGATGGCCCCAAGGGGGCTTAGAATACGCCTTCTACCCCTAGTGGGGAGACCGGATGACAAGTTAAATCAGGACTGGAAGGAAGCGTTGCAGGTGGGGTCCATGCTATTTGTGAATATATTATTACAATATTATGAAAGGATTGTTGATATGAATATACAAGAAATTAAGACATTATGTTCAGATTTTAGCAAATTTGAATCTTCTATGAAATACCAAGATAACATCAAAAAATTATCAAAAGATCTGACTGAACGTGAAAAGATCGTCAAGGAACGTAAAATAAAAAAATTCCATAGAGACTTTTCAGATTACCAAAGGGGAAGACCCTTTGAGTTCAGTCGATCTGTCAGATTTGCTGATACGGACCAAACAAGGTTGGGGCCCAGTCGTACCAAAAAGAGGCCTAGATCTATTTTAAAAAACAGGGATAGTTCCTTTAATAGTACATCAGGGGATGACTCTTCCCTTACGGATAGTGAAGGGGTTTCTGATAGGGGATCACCCAACAGAAAGAAAAGTAATAAAAACATCCCTTTAGACGTGGCACAGGGCATCGGGGGGGGGGGCAGGAAGCACAAGAAAAGAACCTCCGGACATCTCTTTTCAGGGTTTACTCAACAATTTTCTGACATAGCTACAGCCGAGGTACCAAATCAAAATGCCTTGAATCTTTCTAGAACCCTGTTATCAGTAGAACAAACAGCCTTATTGAATAAGGGCCTCAATTACATACCAGCCTTTTTCTCTCATGAATATCATATTATTCAGGATCTTCAGGCTTTTTGTCGCAACCTCAATTTTAAATTGTTTTTTGCTCAGGATAGTTCACATACATCGGATGATTTTCGGTTTGGTAGATCTGTGTTTCAACCACCTATGAATAAATATGTTTCGATTTTTATGGAATCTGTATTGAGGGACCTTCATTTTGAAAATCATGGTCACATTATGTTACAAAATAATCTTACTACATGTGATAAGTTGGCATTGGATCAACTACGTAACAACAAAGACATAGCGGTTCTCCCAGCTGATAAGGGAGGTGCTGTGGTGGTACTTAATTCAGATGATTATATACAGGAGGGGTTGTCACAACTATCAGATAACACTTGCTATATGCATATGTCCATAGATCCCACTCTGCATTTTAAAGAGGAAATTGACTCTTTTCTAAATCTTGCTTTTGAGGAGGGGATTATTACTAAAAAATGTCTTTCATCCCTGACTGTATCAGAACCCTGCAAACAGATTCTATACCTTTTGCCAAAAATTCATAAATCACTAATTAAACCTCCTGGCAGACCTATTGTCTCCGGAATAGGATCACTAACGGAACCTCTATCAGCCTTTCTCACCAAATACCTTAAACCTTTGTTGGGCTTGGTCAGGGCTAGGTTGCAGGACACAACCCAATTCCTACAGATTATCCAGGATACCCAGTTAGAACCAGGGTGGTACATGTGTACTTTGGACGTCAAGGCTTTATACACCAGTATTCCACATTGGGCAGGCCTACAATCTCTTCAATATTGGCTTAACAGGGCAAATTTGTACACACCGGGATTTAACACTCTACTCATTTGTTTGTCAGAACATGTACTCAGTAAAAATGTGTTTTACTTTCAAGGCCAGTGTTATTGGCAATTGCAAGGTACAGCAATGGGAGCGTCTTTCGCTCCCATTTATGCTGACCTTTTTATATCTTATTTTGAGGAGTACATGATTTATGACAATTCACACAATATTTATCAGGTTGAAATGGACATCTGGCGACGTTATCTGGATGACTGCTGGTTAGTGTGGCATGCTGATTTGGGTTATTTACGTGAATTTGTCGAATACCTTAACAGTAATATATGGGGACTGGAATTCTCGCTATCATACGATCAGAATACCATAAATTTTTTGGATGTTACAGTCACCAAGAATCAGGACCTTACATTATCAACTAAGGTTTTCCGTAAATACCCACAATACAATACTTTGTTACATGCTTCTAGCATGCATCCACGCCACACTATCAGGAGTATTCCGGTGTCACAATTCATGTGTATCAAGCGCCTCATTTCAAATGGTGCGGAATATGATTTAGCTTGCATGGATTTGTGTCAGAGATTTACCAGCAGAGGTTATGATAACAAGGATGTAAACTTAGCCAGATGCCGGGTCAACCAGATCAATAGGAATAAGTTGTTAGAATATAAAACAGAGCGGGACACCACATTGGGGGCCCCCCTTCGATTCATCACTACCTTTGGTAGAAACATTAACATGATAAGGAACACCATTAATAAACACTGGAACATCTTGCTTGCCAGTGATCAATTGAGGTCACTTTTGGGGCAACAGTGCCGCTTTGCTTACAAACGAGGCAAAACATTGGGTTCATACTTATCTCATTATAAACACATAGGTAGTGGGGGGGGCACTCATAAACAACTTAAATTACATGGAGTGGAGTTAGTGGGTTCCTTTCCCTGTGGTCATTGTGGGTCATGCTCATTGATAATGAAATCTAAGGAATTTTCAAGTCGCAATACCAGTCAAGTATTTAACATTAAAATATTTGGTAATTGTGGTAGTGATTGGGTTGTGTACCTTGTCAACTGTTATTGTGGGGCGTTTTATGTTGGCCAAACGTCCAGGCCCCTCAGATCTAGAATTAATGAACATCGTAGTGATATTAGAAATTACAAAACTACTAATGCCCTGTACCAACATACTCTCAAACATCCACAAGCCAAATTCACTTTTATGATTATTGATCGTATCATGGGCGATCGTAGTCATAAACAGGGTTGGCATGGTCTTTTGGATCATAACGAGAAATACGGGATTGTCACCCTTGGGGGCCTTTTTTCTCCTGGCCTCAACGACCATCTGTAGTGATCCACTATGTAGAGTTTTTCTGTCTCTAAGCATCGATGGATAGTCAATGTCTAGCTTTAGGTTTCATATATTTGTGGTTTATTACCTTTGGTGCTTTTCTATTATATAATTATTTGGGGGGCATTCATCATCTTTCATTATGTATATATTACATGCATGATAGTTATGTTTACTATTTTATCATTTACTTGTTTGTCCAAATCATTCCCCTCTTTATAATGAGAATTATTTAATATGTAATTTGTAATTATGTATTACTATATGGTTCATTACATTTTATTATTGTCATTAGTTCATATTCATGTGTTTTTTTTTCTTTTTTTGTATTTGTTCATATTGTCCATTCTTGTACTCAAGTGTTACACTTGTTCACTTTCTGAGCTTTCAAGGCTTCAGGGCATTTTTTGTATCTCACATCATCAGTTTTTCATGAATATTCATGACTTCTGTTTGCCTATTGGTTAGTATTATGTATATATTACATATGATAACAGGGCATTATATGTTTGTCCTACACTGAAGAAGGCAATCTTTGCCGAAACCGGTCTAAATATTTTTTGAAATAAAGGACTTATTTACTCTAACATCCGTGTCTGCTTTTGCTGGCCAATTTTTGTTTTTACAGTATAGAACAAATCATACTTCCTGCTCAAAAAATATCAGTGGAAAACCCTCACTTAATTTCCTTCTGTCTTTTCTCAATATCCGATATAAATTGCTTCTCAGTCGGTTCAAAAAATTGAATTAGCAGCCTCATGTATCTAAAATTTGTTTCTATGTTAATTCATTGCCACTTTAAAAGTAGCTCTGAAAAGGTTTCACCATAGGTAGACATACGTAAAATGCAAAGACCACAAGGTACAACTTTAAAATCCAAACTGGCTTCTAAATGAAGCCATTGCCATTGAAGCCATTTAAGCTTATAAAGATCATTCTCTAGTTCAGAAAACAACTTCTCAAAGGGCTCACCATCAGTCAACTCAGGTTGTTCTTCACTTGCAAATACTCTTTAGTTAAGTCCACCTTAATAAGTGGATTCAAACCTTTATATGTAATTCTCTTAGTTTGCTCCTTGAAAGATTTTGAAACAGGTGTAACAGGTCAATATTCCAATTCAATGGGATCCCCATCCACTCCAACAGAAAAGCCTGAAAGTGCTAATTCTGTTTGTCAACTGTTAATTTATTTTACTTTATTTTATTATGTTTTAAGCTCAATAAATCTGTTTATGCCATTATCCATGATGGTCCAAGGAGGTTTTGCTTGTATTTGGCCTTTTCTATACTATCTTGGTCATTTAGTGCTCCTGAGTTTGTTTTTCACATATTTATTCTGGTTTATCTTAGTGCAAGGAGCACACATGGCTGGAGTGGATTGGGATCCCATTGAAAGTTGCCTCAGTTCACTTTCCTTTGCACAAACATGCTAAGCAGAGAGGAGCAGCAGTCAGCATTTTGGGCAGTACTGAGCAGAAGAAATACACCTTCTGTCTACCTGACTCTGAAGCAGCAGGTATAACAATGACCTCTTATTTTGAGCTTGGATGATACAGAGTTTGACTCCAGCTCTATCTAATATTTTCAAATATGTATTCATGATGTAATTAGATAATTACATGGGATAAATATTTGAAATGTGAGAAAGAATCACTGCACAGAAGTACTGTATAAAAGCAAACAGTATTCACATGATTTCCCTCAACAGTACACATATAGAGTTAAATATCGATACTGTCTTCAGATGAAATAAATAATTTTTTAAATGTAATTTTAATGTGTTAGTTTAATTGTGTGATTCCTTAGTACAGTGAGTTTAAGAAGCATTGCACAGAGGTAACCGCACCATGCCAATGGAGATGAAGAGCCATTCACCTTCACTCAGCATTGGTGCACAGTGCCAATGTCCTTTCAAACACAGGGGACAAAAAGTGAAGGGCTTCATTGAGGATTTCTTATTTATGTGTGTGGTGTGTGATTCTATTTTCTGACCAGATTAAAGGTGTGAAAATGGGATAGATAAGAAAGTGGTAAAATAGGGGACAAGCAGGGGGAAGAGAAAATGGAAGGGCTTATGCTAGTATGTATTTCATTGGGGGAGGCAAGGGAAGAGTGAGAGAAGAAGTTTGAGATGAATGTCAGCCTGCAAATTCACTATGTCACTCTGCTCAGTTAAGGTGGCACCATTGACCATCAGTTTGACACATTAATGTGCCCTGCCTGTTGAGGTTTTGGACACAGCTGTAGAAGGCCTTGTAGTTGTCTTTAGTCTGAAAGGCTATCTTGAACTCATAATTGGCCTTGCTTGACTTAATTACTCCTCTTAATTTCCTGTTTAATTTAATTAACGAGCTTCTGTCATTTTGGGAGTTGTTCTTCCTGATTTTTACCATGGCTTCTTTTCCTTTTGTTATATTCCCTATTAAGGTTAGGACTCCACCAGGGTGTTTTGTTTTTAGACTTTGCTTTGGGCTTATTTCTGGTAGGTACACCAGCTTCTATGCAGCCATTTACATGACTGGACAGGGTCTCTGTGAATAATTCTGCTTGGGTTGCTGTGAATTCAGAGTTGTCAGGGGCACTGAATTTTGACAAATTATTGTTTAGTAGGATGTAGTTTGCTTTGGAATAGTTCAAAATGTTACAGGGTTTGCTGGGATTACTGAGTCAATCTTTATTTTGAAGGAGGCAGCTTTGTGATCCAATCTCACCAGTGAGGACATTACACTGGGAGAGTACAGCACTGTCTCATATTGGTGAGAACCAGGTCTAGGATGTCTGAACCTCTAGTGGGTGTGCGCGCTATCTGGTCAAGGAAATTTGTATTAATAAAATCCAGGAATCATTTTGCCTGTGAGTATGAGGCAGTGTATGTTTCCCAGTCTATAGAGGGGTAGCTAAATCCCCCATGAATAGGGTATTTGGTTTAATGGTGAGTGTCTCCAGTAGGTCTAGGTATGAGCTATGGAATTCTAGAGAAATGTAGGCTGATCTATAGCTTGCTAGTTTATGATATGATATGGGACTTTGTCTATGATGATTTGCATGTGGACAAATTCCAGGACATTATCCTATTTTAACAACCTAGAGTTATGATTGTTGCCAATATAGACTGAGACTTCTCCACCTTTTGTCTCTGTCTGTGCAGTTGATGGTCTAAATGTGTGGAAGGCACAGAAGTCTTGTATGGCAGGAGTACTTTCTGCAGATTTAAACCATGTCTCTGTAATGGCACAGATGTCTATATTCTTCAGAGTGAAGAGTGCATGTAGGGTGTGAAATTTCTTGTTTAGGCTAGTAACACTGTGCAGTAACACATTTAGGTTTCTTTTGGGCTTTACTTGCTAAAATGGCATTGCCTAAAAAAGGATCTAAGGGCATGGATAAAGGTTTAACCAATATTCAGAAGCATAGATGAGGCAGGTGCAGACCATCCTTTTCAAAGCAATGTGGCTTGTTAACCATGTCCTCTCATGCTGACAAATATTAAATCCCACTGGAAAGACACTAGAACCTAAAATAAGTATTGAAGTAAATCATCTTTTGTTCCTACTGTCATCATCCTTGGTGAATGTAGAATGCTGAGGCACTGAGGTACATATTCAGAGAAATCAACAATTTCTCTCTTCTTGTAGTCCAGGAAAGTATGTTGCAGGTCATTGACACCCATTTGGACTATGATAGAATCATACTGGTACTAGTACTGTGGTGTAGTGACTTGAGCACATGCATAACTTGGTGGATCGCAGC
>NC_056741.1:670685222-670747722 GCF_019279795.1 Protopterus annectens | reverse complement strand
TTTCACTCTGTGATACCTTAAACCTACTGTAATAGAGGTCTATGAGATAGGGCATCAATTGTTTCAGGCTAACTGTGGACATGAATGTTTTGGCCTTCTTAGTGAGGTTTGGCTTTATTGGCCTGAATGTATCCATAAAGAGTTCAAAAAAAAAAGTAAAAAGTTATGGACATTCAGAAGACATAGTGCTGTAACAGTAGATGCCCTTAATGGCTCGTTTGCATATATCCCATGGGCCTCTATTACAGGAGGCCTAAGGTATCACATAGTGAAAACTCTAGCTTGGCTAGGTTTTTCTTGAGTTTTTACTAAACTGGTTTGCCTGTGTAACATTTCTGCTCTTTGGTATGTATATATCTATGAGCACACACACACACACACACACACACACACATATATATATATATATATATATATATATATATATATATATATATATATACACACACACACACATATATATATATATATATATATATATATATATATATATATATATATATATATATATATATATATATATATATATATATACACACACACACACACACACACACACACACACACACACACACACACATTCATATTCATATATACAGGATATTACATTTGTTTTTCATCATGTTGTTATGCATTAGCTCACAAGGTGTGGCAAATAAAGTAGCAAAACTCACAGCAGAGAACATTGGGAATGGCCTTTAGCACACATCCTGCAAAAGGAAGTAGTTCAACTCATCCACTACTGATATGTGTCCATTCATGAACTGATGATATGTGATCAAGAAATTCGTAGCTCAACAAAAGACCTCTTGACCATCTGAATTGCCACTATATACATATCTATATATCTTATAAAGATATATATATGTATATATATATATATATATATATATATATATATATATATATATATATATATATATATATATATATTTTTTTTTTTATTATTTATATATGTATTTATTACTGCTTGGTAGTAACTTGATTAAAGTGTAGCTATCATTCTAAGTCTTTTAGATTAAGCACTTGGGCTTCAGACCAGTTGCTTTACATTAGGAAGGTTTGTGGCCTGCACTGTGGTGGCAGGACAGGTAGTTTACATCCTTCTAAGTTGGGAACTGCTAATTGAGGGCTCAGTGTCTGTTATTCTAAAAGTGTATTTGTTCTGGTTTAAGCACTTGGGCTTCAGGCCAGTTATTTTACATTACGAAGGTCCGTGGTCTGCACTCTTGTGGAAGGAAAGGCTGGACTCTGCCCTTCTGAGCTGGGAATTTCTGGTTAAAGGCTTATAGTGCCTGTATATTTGAACTGTTTCTTACTGAAATTGGTACACCTTGTTTGCTGTAGCATAGACTAGATCCAGGCCTGCTGAATCTAGCTTTGTTTGTATGCTTGTTGTTTGTTTGCTTGTTATTCCCTGAAACACCAATTCCACCTAAAACGCGGCTTTTCAGCGCTTCTGTGGATCCCTAGTGATATCTGCATTGCTTACTGTACTTATTTCTTTGTTTCACTTGAAAGAAAGTTACTGTTTGTCATTTTTGCATTTAAATTACCTGTAACACATTGCATTTAAGTTACCTGGCACTTGCTCACTAAAGCAATTATATAAATCAGCACTAAAAAATTAAAAGCACTACAACCTCACGAACTCCCCTTGAGTACCTTGTTCCCCATTGGCCCTATTTTTCAATTATAAAGGAATTCCAAATACTATTCTAGCATGTCCAAAGGTCAGTTGTCAATCTCCTCTCCGGACCAGCTGGTGAATCTGGGAATCTTGAGGCAATGTTACAACTGCCTCATGTACACAGACAACCCTCTCCTCCTCCCAACAAATTCCAACACATGTGAGAGATGCAACCATATAGCCAAACTGGAGGCTAAGCTCTCTCAACTCAGTACTGGCATAACCAGTCAGGAGGAGAAGGAAACCACACTCACTACAATTCCAGTCTCACATAGACCTACCACGACAGCAAACCAAACACATAAACACACAAAAACATACTCGGAGGCTCTAAATAAAAATCTGCCTAAGCAGCAGAGACCTCCAAAGCAGACACCCAAGCAACCGCTACCCCAAAACAAAACACGTGCAACACATAGCTCACAAAGCCAGTGTGCCAAACAGTCACAGCCCTTAAGGCTAAACAACACACCTGATACACTTGTAATAGGTGACTCTATCGTCAGGCACACTAACGTCCCGCTCACCAGGCTGAACAAGGAGAAGGTCACGGTGAGTTGCCTGTCGGGCGCTAGGATCCGCCACATAACAGAAGCACTCAGGTTACTCCAAGGCAAGTACAAATATGACTCAGTCATTGTCCATGCTGGTGTGAATGACCTGAGACGTATCTCCCTGGACTACATGAAAACAGACATAGAGGAGCTCTCTGAGCATGTAGCCCAGGCCGGTATGACCCTGACCTTGAGTAGCATCTTACCCTCACCAAGAATGATGCCACAATATGAAGACAAGATGATCAATTTCAACAATTGGCTTAAGTATTGGTGTCATTCAAAGGGGATCCAATGCCTGTCAGCCTGGGATGACATGCTTGACAAGCCACGATGCTTCGCTAGGGACGGCTTGCACCTGTCACCCCTGGGCTTTGTATATTGGCAAAGGCTCTTGCTACCCCATAGTGCCTTTTTAGGCAAGGCTCAAAAGACAAACCCACCTCCATAGGTATCACAAGGGATAAGAAACTAAGAGTAATGCTACTCAACGCCAGAAGTCTAAACCTCAAGATGCATGCACTCTAAACTCTCCTTAGCATGGAGAACATCGATATCTGTGCAGTAACAGAAACCTGGTTCAAGGCTCCCTAGAGCACCCCAACACTACCAGGTTATACCTCATACCATGCTTTTCGGCCCCAAAACTTTGACCGAACCACAAAAGGAGGGGGAGTATCAATATCCGTCAAAGGTACCCACACCTCCAGGTTGGTGGCACAGCACGAAGCATCAGAGACTATCCATGTGCAACTAACAGTGGATAAAACTGCCTTCCAATTTATAGCCTGCTACAGACCACCCTTCCAAACCCAGGAACCCCACTCAGCCTTCCTGAGAACACTGGAAAATATGAAGGTCTCTCCAAACACCATTATATTGGGTGACTTCAACTACCCAAACATAGACTGGGAGCATTACTCTAGCTCCAACACCCTAGCCCAAAGGTTCCTAGAATTTATAAACTCAAATGCTATGGAACAACTTGTTACCACTCCCACAAGAGGGGAAAACATACTGGACCTGATCATCACCAACATGGGGACTCTATGCTCCAGACCAGAAGTGTATCCCTCACTGGCAAGATCAGACCATAAACTAATCTCACTGGATATTCACATCCCGACCCCAGCCCCAGCCCAGAAAACCACAGTGAAAAACTTCTCTAAAGCAAATTTCACACTCCTCAAAACCAAGGTGGAATCCTTCAAAGCCCCCGGGGCCTGTGGAAAATACGGCCCAGACCGCAGAATCCTTTATAAATGCATTCTATGAACACCTTCTGGAATGCATGGATCATGCAATCCCAAATAAAACCAAGACCCAATCCTCCAAAGGCAGACATCCTGTCTGGTGGACCCCAGCCATAAACAAACTATACAATAGAAGGAGGAAGCTACTACATGATAGAGCAAAATCCCAAAAAGGGAAGGCATCTCTGATCAGTATTAGCAAAAAACTACGGGCACTCATAAAATCGTCTAAGGCCAGCTTCGAGAGAAAAATTGCACAGGACACTAAGGATAATCACAAGGCTTTCTTTAGTTATGTTAGGAAGCTGGGTGGGAATTCCCAGATATGCCCAGAATTAGTCTAAAATGACAAAAAATACACCAAACCCACAGACATTGCCAACATCCTAGCAGGTTCAGTGCAAAATTCTCCCCACTAAAAGGGCAAATATCTATCCCAGCAGAGTGCTGCTCCCCTGACATCTCAGATGCTCAGGTTAGAGCCACCCTCTCCAAAGCAAAAAACACAGCATCAATGGGACCAGACAGTGTCCCAGGCTGCGTCCTACATGAACTCAGGAAGAGCTAATCCCAAACATAAAACTACTGTTCAATCTCAGCCTTACTACAGGATATGTACCCAAAGAGTGGCGTACAGCAACAGTGGTCCCTCTCCACAAAGGTGGTGCCTCAACAGATCCTGGAAACTATCGCCCCATAAGCCTGACTAGCTTGGTCTGCAAAGCTATGGAAAGGATCATCATGGACCTCATAAATAAAGATATTGGGGACCTACAGACACTGGATCCTACCCAGTTCGGCTATGTTAAGGGCAGATCCTGCCTCTTAAACCTGGTCGATTTCTTTGAAACAGTCACCAAGGCCATTGATGAGGGGAAGGTGGTCCACACAGCCTACCTGGACCTCGCAAAAGCCTTCGATACAATACCCCACTTGGGCATTATAGATAAGCTCACCAGCTTAAATATAAACCCCTATGTCACTAGATGGGTTGCAAACTGGCTCAAGGACAGAACCCACATGGTTAGAATTGCTGGAGCCATGTCAGACTCCAAACCAGTTACAAGTGGCATCCCACAAGGCTAAGTCCTGGGACCTCTCTTGTCTGGTATATATTTCTCGGAGGTACAGGCCAACACGGAAGGACTGTGGCTGACCAAGTTCGCAGATGACTGCAAACTGGGCACCATAATCGACTCTCCAGCTGACACAAGCATCCTCCAAAAGGGCCTCATAGAAACAGACAACTGGTGCCAGAGCCATGGCCTCAAGCTAAACGCCAAAAAGTGTATAGTCATCCCCTTTGGCAAAAACAAAGTGCCCACAAATTACCACATAGTTGGTAATCCATTAAGTACAGAAGAAGTAATTAGGGACCTGGGGACCCAAGTTGATAGCAGTCTCTCATTTGACAACCACATGACCAAAGTGGTTAGAAAAACATTTTATATAGCCCACCTAATCATGAAGGGATTCACATCTAGATCAGGGGAGGTCATCATGCCTCTTTACTCATCCCTCATCAGGCCCATAATTGAGTACAATGCCCCTTTTGGGATGTACCTTACCAGACACCTGCAGCAACTGGAAAGACCCCAAAAGTACCTCACCAAGAGGATCAAAGGGCTCAAACAGATGGAAATTCCAGCTCTACTCAGTGACATACCACCTGCTCAGAGGCGATCTGTGCCTGATGTATAAAGCCATGTCCAACCCGGAATTAATGGACATGCTGCACCTCAGAAAATCCAAATCCCATTGAGCTACGCGCTTGAGAGACTTGAACCTCAGCACTGAAATAAATAGGACATGCTGGAGGGACAGATTCATAACCCAGAGGCTCCCTTCACTCTGGAATAAAATCCCAGTCCAGGTTAGGCAGAGTCCCTCATTGACTCTCTTCAAGAGGTATCTTGATGAGTGGATGGGAGATCGTAGGTTTACCCTGGGTATCACTTCTGTGTCACTGTTAGACAGAGGCACAGTATACTAACCTCGAAAAAGGGCATAGCAAAATTAATTTAAAATAGGTGGCGAAAGCCAAACACACTCTGGCTAGGCTTATAAATGCCGTAGGGCAGATAGCCTAATATGAACCTATGAAGTTATGAACCTATATAGATATATGTGTGTGTATGGTTTCACTTCATAATCACAAATTGCTGAAATATCGAATTTCAGCAATTCGTGTCCATGAAGCCGAAACCCCAAAATAAAGAAAGTGCATAATCGCAAATAGGACTATGTTGAATTCGCGCTTATGCATTTATATTATCTTAGGAAGTGTTTGGCTGGGATGGTGTCTGCAGTTTAAGGTGAGTGAGTGTGCGTGAGTGTTTTTGTAACTTGTAGGAGTGGGTTGGGGTAGGGAGGTGGAGGTATGAGATTGTGTGTTGGCTGTGTGTGATTTTTTTTTTTTTTACTGTTTGTGAGATCTCGGAGTTAGTATATATAAGTAGGGGAGTGTGCCGGGGGGGCTTGCCCCATTGCATTTGTGTAGTGTAGGTGTGTGTCTGTGTGATGTTGTGTTGTATTTAATTCTTTTGTGGTGTGGGTGTTATGGTTTGTGTGTTGTGTGCTGTATGCTGTGTGTTCGATGTTGTGGTTTTGTGATTGTGAGGTGTCGGTGTTCTGATGGTTTCGGCTTTATACTTTTGAAATGCTGAAATGCGATATTTCAACATTTCGACAATATGAAGTGAAACCATATATATATATATATATATATATATATATATATATATATATATATATATATATAGATAGATATAGATATGTATAGATATACATATATATCTATATATAGATATATGTATATATCTAAATACATACAGACGTATGTATCTATATATGTAGTTATATATAGAGAAAGAGGGAATGAAGAAATTCCCTATCTGTGTGATCTAGATTTCAGGAAAATAGAATTCAATTATTGTATGAGGAAGTTGGGAGTGTCAGAGAAATATGTAAGAATGGTACAGGATATGTACGAGGGTAGTGTGACAGCGGTGAGGTCTGCTGTGGGAGTGATGGATGCATTTAAGGTGGAGGTGGGATTACATCAAGGATCAGCTCTGAGCCCTTTCTTATTTGCAATGGTGATGGACAGGTTGACAGACGAGATCAGACAGGAGTCCCCGTGGACTATGATGTTTGCAGATGACATTGTGATCTGTACTGGGAGTAGGGAACAGGTGGAGGAGGCCCTGGAGAGGTGGAGATATGATTTAGAGAGAAGAGGAATGAAGGTCAGCAGGACTAAGACAGAATATATGTGTGTGAATGAGAGGGAGGATAGAGGAATGGTGAGGATGTAGGGAGTAGAGGTGGTGAAGGTGGATGAGTTTAAGTTCTTGGGATCAACAGTTCAGAGTAATGGTGAATGTGGAAGAGAGGTGAAGAAGAGAGTACAGGCAGGATGGAGTGGGTGGAGAAGAGTGTCAGGAGTCATTTGTGACAGACAAGTACCAGTAATAGTGAATGGGAAGGTCTACAAGAGGGTAGTGAGACCAGCTATGTTATATGGGTTGGAGACAGTGGCATTAACAAAAAGGCAGGTGTCAGAGCTTGACATGGCAGAGTTGAAGATGTTAAGATTTGCACTGGGTGTGACGAGGATGGACAGGATTAGGAATAAGTATATTAGAGGGTCAGCCCAGGTTGGGAGGTATGGAGACAAAGCCAGAGAGGCAAGATTATGTTGGTTTGGACATGTGCTGAGGAGGGATGCAGAGTATATTGGGAAAAAGATGCTAAGGATGAAGCTGCCAGGTAACAGGAAAAGAGGAAGGGCTAAGCTATGATTTATGGATGTGGTGAGAGAGGACATGCAGGTGGTTGGTGTGACAGAGCAAGATGCAGAGGACAGGAAGAAATGGAAACAGTTGATCTGCTCTGGTGACCCCTAATGGAAGCAGCCAAAAGAAGAAGAAGAATTCAATTATTTTGTAAATTTATTATAGGGAGGTGATGAAGAGAGTACAGACAGGATGGAGTGGGTGGAGAAGAGTGTCAGGAGTGATTAGTGACAGACGAGTATCAGAAAGAGTGAAAGGGAAGGTCTACAAGAGGGTAGTGAGACCAGCTATGTTATATGGGTTGGAGACAGTGGCACTGACAAAAAGGCAGAAGTCAGAGCTTGACGTGGCAGAGCTGAAGATGTTAAGATTTGCACTGGGTGTGATGAGGATGGACAGGATTAGGAATAAGTATATTAGAGGGTCAGCCCAGGTTGGAAGGTTTGGAGACAAAGTCAGAGAGGCAATATTACGTTGGTTTGGACATGTGCTGAGGAAGGATGCAGAGTATATTGGGAAAAAAATGCTAAGGATGAAGCTGCCATGTAACAGGAAAAGAGGAAGGCCTAAGATAAGGTTTATGGATGTGGTGAGAGAGGACATGCAGGTGGTTGGTGTGACAGAGCAAGATGCAGAGGACAGGACGAAATGGAAACAGTTGATCTGCTGTGGCGACCCCTAACGGGAGCAGCCAAAAGAAGAAGAATTATCCCCTTCCCTGTCTAGCTTGTGACATGATACCTACTCTCTTCCCATGGGTCTTTGTTATTTTGTCTCCATACATTCATACATACATATGGAATTTCTCAAAATCATTATCAATCAGAATTTTATTGCAACATTCCAGTGTTTTA
The DNA here is from genome assembly GCF_019279795.1 of Protopterus annectens. Lineage (NCBI taxonomy): Eukaryota > Metazoa > Chordata > Ceratodontiformes > Protopteridae > Protopterus > Protopterus annectens. The sequence continues at coordinate 670,739,574 of NC_056741.1, read as the reverse complement.
AAAATTCTCATCTGTCTACTCTTCCAAACTCGACATTTCTAGGTTCCATGCACTAACATGATAAGTATTGCTTGTTTTTGCTACTTTCTCACATACCTCTGCTGAATTTATGCTCAGGAAGAAAGGGTGTGGTCTAAATACCTCATCTGACGGGTTATCAGGTGCTGTAGCTTCATAATCCTCTTTGCATGTACACCATTCATTAAACAGTATTGAGTGTTATCCTCCCTACTGAAACTATTTCACTTATTTACAGAGTTCATGATGTTCTGTTCTCTCACCAGCAACATCATCCTATCAGCTGCTTCTAAAATTGTCTTCTCATCTTTTACTGTTCATTACTTGTATATATGTCCTACACCTTCCCTTAAAGCTCATTATGTTTCAGCCCAAGGTGTTTCTGTCCTCTAGTGTTTCATATACTTTCCACACATTGTCTTCTTTTCCTTTGCATGATTTGAAATAATCCCTTTTGTGTCTTCTCTGTTACCTCTATATTTATCTTAGTTCAATGCTTTATTTAATCTGTACTGTGTAACTGTGAAGAGCAGTGCAGAAAAAGGAGGTGCACATGAAAATTTAGCACTTGCAGCTTTGATTCTTAATAGGGGAGAATTTGAACCAGGCTGAGCAGAGCAGCTTCACTCTGCTCAGACTTTTGATCCAGATAAGTAGACAAGTATGTCTGCATGAGAGGGTATAGGAGTATACACTCAAATGCTTTCTTTTGTGTGTGTGATGAAGGGGGGGGGGGGGGCATCTGTGCATGCAGAATAATTACTACCTGAGGTAGTCTGTGGCTGGTATGCATGTGGAGATCAGGGAAGTACAATATGCTGAAGCTACATATCTTTGCTGTGTGAGTGTGTGTGTGTGTGTGTGTGTGTACATGTGTGTGTGTGTGAACATGTGTGTGTGTGTGTGTGTATATCTATATCTATATATATATATATATATATATATATATATATATATATATATATATATGTGTGTGTGTGTGTGTGTGTGTGTGTGTGTGTGTGTGTATTGGCTTACTATCAGGTGTTCAACACTGCCTCCACCGAATCAGAGATTTTCATCTGTGCTACTGAACTACTGAACCCAATAATACTGAGCACCTGATAGACGAAATACTGGAATAACGGACCCCCCCTTGGGACCCATGTTAGCACTTATTCCTTGGTCCAGAGTGGTAGGGTTGTTTGGTGTTCAGTGTTTTTCACTGTTTCAGGTGTTCAGCTTTGTTGACTTCAGTACGGTTTAGTTGACATTACATAATTTGGTAGAGGCAGTGTTGAACACCTGCTAGATATCCATATCTCTTTCTCTCTCTCTCTCTCTATATATATATATATATATATATATATATATATATATATATCTATATATATAGATATATATGTATGTATATGTGTGTGTCAGTCCATACATGTAACTGTCTGCAAGTGCTATTGGCAAATGTGTCACTATGTGCTGGTATCCAGACACGTGTGTGTGTGTGTGTGTGTGTGTGTGTGTGTGTGTGTGTGTGTGTGTGTGTGTGTGTGTGTGTGTGTGTGTGTGTGTGCGTGTGTGTGTGTTTATGTATGTGCCTGTAAGTGCTTTTCTTGGTGCCATTGTTACCTGCGATGGTAAGGAGCTCAGCTGAGGCAATGTCTCAACTACAGGGCTGTACGATTTACAGCCCCATTATAATGCTGACTTGTGCTTTTGAGAATGATGATTCTGAATCCAGCCTTAATCATGTTTCTATTTAAATGTATTAATCAACATTTCTGTAAATTTCACCAATTATTCCAGCCATATTGTTCTGTAGTTAATTGTAGACTGTCACATAATTTAGTGGTGATATACCTGTAAAAATGGGTGTGTTGTGTATATTAATATACATTGGAGGTATTTGTATAGTATTTCTTTCTTTTTTTTTTTTTTGCTTTTCTAAAACACTTTAATCCAGGTTTAAAAACTTCCATTGTATTGCTGCTTTTTTTACCTTTAAGCACTTTGATATAAAGAAAGAAAATGTTGTTGATCTGCACTTTCCTCCCCAAAATAAAATATTTTATTAATTTCCTTTCTAGGCTTCAAAAATTCCAGTTTAGTTTTTTTTTAAACAATAATAAACATCAAGTGTGTATCTCTGCATAATGCCACTGTTAAAATCTTTTCCCTACTTTATAAAATGGATACAACAGAGGAAAAAAAAAACATAATCCTAATTCCCAGTATTCAGTTCCATTTTGTTCTCAACACTTCACATGTATATTGTTAAGACTGCAAGCCACTTTCAATTTAAAATCTGATAACATTTCTTAGCTTGTCATTCCAAAAATGCATCAGCTTCAATTTATTTTATTGTGACTGTAGTCCTACTGAGTCAGCTTTATTACTGCCAGCTGGAGAGAATAATGCATGATTCATCCATTTTGGTTCAGCCCTGTAAATGTAAAAATAAAATACAAGATGTTACATCAGCATGTGGCCTGGAAACAAAACAGCACTGGGTAATGGACAAATGTTATAAAAAGAAAACAAAAACTCAAAAGGATTTTTTTGACATGAGGTTTTCTCCAGAAATCACATGAAACATACAAAAGAGTTGCTCTATAAATGCCACTTGTAGATTTGAATTGAATTCCTATATTTGTGTTTTGACTCATAGTGTTTTATACATTTCATATAGTAACATAATTGTCTGTTTATCTCTTGTCTTATTGCATTTAAACACAGAGATAATGTTCTTCATTATAATTTCGGCGAGATTTGAAATCAGGGTTAGATATTTACATCTTCCTCAAGGTATGATTTATAATAGTCCATGGAATAAAAAGAATGGAAAATGTCTACATATACCTTGCAGGCAATAGTGCAGTTGGACTTCAAAAAGGTTAATGTGATCTGTACCAGCCTGAGACATGGTGTGCATTGCACCAGCCTGAGACATGATGTGCAGTGCATATGCAGATGAGCTATGCATCGCATATAACTGCACTAATGAAACTGAAGAACAGTTACACTGTCTACAACATTGTACCAACAGATGCCGTTCACAGTGAATCTGGATTGTGATTATCTTCCCTTCCTCCAAATCAGCATTTTTTTTTCGAAGCATGGGCCTGCATGCCTTTTGTCCACATATGACATGATATCATCTAACACACTAGAAGAATGTGCTTACCCTGAACTGACCACATTTTATTTGCCACACATATGTTTTTATTATCAGTCTTAGTTTTCCTTATCAGGAAGTTGCCACGTTCATTACTGAAACAACAAAGCCATCTAAGTCTATGCATGGCTGCCAGATTATGAGCCGTGATGTATACCACTATATCACTGTCTCTACTGCTTAGGAGGAAACTCTGATATAAGGTATTGCCATAAATGCCAGTAAGTGAAGGAAAGCACAAGAAGATAGAGGTGGAAGAACCTTTTAATTACCTTGTTACTCAGAGGATGACAGCAAATAAAAATGTTCCCATGTATGCCTTTGTTAAGGCATCACCAAAACGCTGAAGAATTAAAGGGATATAAATATATTGGTTTCACCTACATAAAAGTAAGTTTGTCCAAACATTCTCATTCTTAACTAACAAGAGCTTATGCTTGCAACCATCCTCTGCTCTGGCAGAAAACAAGAGACCCAGAAGAAGTGCATCCTTTGTATTGCTCAGTTTCTGGTCTAACAGGTAGAAGGTGTTCATGACAGGCCTACTTGCTGATACTGGTCTCTCATGTCCTCCGGTGTCATACAGTGTTAGCACTCAGAACAAAGAATTATTTTCTCCAAAATATCCTGTAGGTCCAGCTGGACTCAGCAGTCCAGATTGTGGAATATCCATGGACTCCTCTCACTGTAGGGGCCATAGTTGAGGAGTGACACTTAAATCCAATGTTTTATGTCTGCTAGGACCTGCCATCTTAGGTGCTATGGAGTGCTACAGAACCATTAAAGAACTTGCTTGATACCAACAGTATGCCCTACATCAACCTATCAAATCTGAGAGCCACTGCTTTCTGCAAGTTAGGGAAGAACTTGGTAGACCATTACATGATGATGAGTTCCTGAAGAGGCAAAAAGGGAAGAGATAACTAGCACTGAGGACAACAGAACCAACATCACCATAGTTTGACAACTATCTTAGCTATTTCTTAGCTTCCCGGCATGCTTAAAGTGGAAAGAAAAGGTAAAGCCTCAAAGATAAGCTCAGAGATAGCCGCAATAATGCTATCTACCACATCAATGAAAGCAAATAGCTAGGTTTCACTCTTAACCAATCCCTCTCATTTACCTCTCATACTGATAACATTGTCAACAAAACCATAACATTTCTCACTTTCTCTGAAGTGTAGCACTCACTTCTTCTTCTTTTGGCTTTTCCTGGTTAGGGGTCACCACAGTGGAACAATGGTCTGCAGAATGATTGGCAGTGAAGTTTTACGGTGTTGACTTGCCAGCACAGCGCCCAACCTTCCACAAAAGGCACACACACGCAAGCACACACTCAAACCTAAGGCAAATTTAGAGTGTCCAATCTACCTACAGCATGTATTTGGAATGTGGGAGGAAACTGGAGCACCCAGAGGAAACCCATGTGATCACAGAGAGGACATGCAGACTCTGAGCAGAAAGCATCCCAGCCAAGAATTAAAAAGTGTAGTGCACACATCCTTGTGAAAAATGTTCTCCTCTTAAGGTTGGATTATGGGCTGCCACTACTAACCTTTCACTTTTGTTAAAACAGAAGTAACAGAAAATAACATTTTAGATGGGTTTATTGGCTGATGGTAGATCATACCACTGTAATTGCCTTGATAAGATGAACCTGTTACCTATCACAGAAAGAGCAACCTTTGTACTAGGCATACTCATCTAAAAAAATCCTAAATGAGAGCAACTTCCCCTCCCTTAAAAGAAAACTTTTTGTCAAAGATCACAAATGTTAATGCCAACACCCTCCCTAGTTAGTCACCCACCCTCAGACTTAAATTCTACTTCTCAACAGTACCAATTAAAAATCTTTTACTAAATTGTATGTAATCTACATAGTGTATATAATGTATGTAAATAATGTATACTAAATGAATGTACTTTTATTAATTGGTTAATCACAACATAATTTAGTTCCTAATGCCTGTGCTAGTGCTGTTTCTTCAAAACTGTATTTGATTTTATTATTTGGAATAATTTTGAACTGATAATTTTCTTATGCAGAGTTGTCTGTTTCTCCTGTGTTATGGCTAAAAAAGTCTGTTTGACCAGCCCACCTACCTGGGTGACCTATAATAAATTAATAAATAAACGTTGTGATGAATGTCCTCTGGGTGTAGTTGACTGAAACAAAGTGCAGACATTATAATTCTATCAACATGGGAACCGCTATATACCATCTTTAATGTAGATATTCTCTATGTCCATCATTAATTTTATGTTTTAAAATTATTTGCTTACTTGGACTGTTTCATTCAACATCCTATCAATATAGTACAATATCACAGAAAGGCATACTAATGCAGTGGCAGAGGTTATTGCCCACCATGGGTGCAAACAGTAAGGGAGAGCAGCCTTTCCTTTTAAAAGCTTTAAGGGTGTTCTTCGTTAAGAATGCTCTCTATCTATGCATCACTGTCTGCATTGACAAACGTACCTTTTGCTTTCTCCTTTTTGGTGCTCAGAGTGGAATTTAAATACAAGATATTATTGCTGCTATGATTGTTTCAGTGTGCGTATCCGTGTGTGTGTGCGTGTGTGTGTGTGTGTGTGTGTGTGTGTGTGTGTGTGTGTGTGTGTGTGTGTGTGTGTGTGTGTGTGTGTGTGTGTGAAATGCCCTAGTTATGGTTGACAGGTTAGTTAATTTCCTCAAGCTCAAATCCTGTACCTTGGTTACAGGAAACAATAGCCTGAATCTTCTACACCAATGACCAGACTAGTAAAAAATGAGTTTTGGTGCATTTTCAAGGAATTGAGTTTCAGTGCATTTTATAGTAATTGTAAGCTTCAGTGCATTTCAAGAAATTGTGAGCTTCTAGGGAAGAGAAGTTTACTGCTGCTCATGCTAGGTCTGTTTTCAATATGCAACTGTTTGGTTTAGCAAATGGTCATACCATAACATGTAGCATACTTGTTTTCATGCAGAAGGCTGTGGGTTCTACTCCCACAGCATGTAGATGGATTGCAGATATTGTGCTGTACTTTAAGGGTTGGGGGGATGCTGCAGTACTGAGTGTGTCATCCTTTGAATGAGATCCCTAGCAACTATGAACCTGTTGTTGGTTTGCTATCTATTCCCCATTGCAATATTAATATGTTATCATTTTTTTAATGTAACATAGGCAACTTATTCTTCAAGGGCAACAGATAAGGAATTTGTAGATGAAACACTGAAATATAAAGTTATTTGCCAGCAGCAACTTCAAATGACTTTTACTTCTTCAGAGATTGTGTATACTGACTAGTATTGGTGGCTTGTAATGACAGAAGTTTGAATGTCCTTTTATGGTTGAAATTTTCTGAAATGGGACATTTTATCATTACTGGGTCACACATTTGGCTTTATTGCTTAATGGGAAAATGTTCAAAACTACAAATTTAAGACACACTCTAACAATCAGGAAAGTGAATCAAAGAACATATACATGCATGTGTACATGATCCTAAATATGTGTGCAAGGGGCATATGGTTTGAAAACTGCCCAAAGGTAAACTTTATTTGCCAGCCAGATGCATTTTCTTTCAATGTGGATTTTAATACCATTTCAATGATTGTGAATTTCAAGGGCAGAGAAGTGTACTGTTACTACTAAGTCTGTTTTCATTGTGAAACCATATTGTTTTGTTTAGCAAATGTCTGTCAGTGCTTGTACTATAACATTTGAAATAAAAATTTAAATTAAATCTAAATATCTGTAATCATTCTAACAGTGAAGAAGAAAATGTTATGCACACTGATAAGTTTGAACAGTGTTTATGGTAACTGAAGAGAAATGGACACTGGAATGGCTGCTGGGGGGTGCTGTGTGTGTGTGTGTGGGGGGGGGGCTAACCCATTACCCTGCTAGGACTCCATTTGACGATGATCTGGCTCTGAAGTAAACACTTTGTTTCTTCCTCTTTCCTGTGTCCATGTGTCCATGCATCCATGCATGAAAAAGTGGTACAGGATTGGAAGAAACTCAAAAGGAACTACAGACAAGACCAGAGAGGACAACAGTTATTTTTAAAATTAACATTAGCCTTCTAGTTGTACAGTAGTACAATGCAGTAGAGAGTTTTGCAGTGGAAAAGTTTTTTTTTGTTGTTTTGTTTTGTTTCTTAACTAAACCCAGAAAACTAAATTAATCACAAGTGAATCAGCCAGGGCATTGTGTACTACCAGACTGAATGTAATCATTTTTTAAATGTGGATATAACCAGATTTTCTTTCTTATTTTTGGAAAGAGAGAGGGGGGATGGTGGCTAGGCTAGTGTGTGTGTGTGTGTGTGTGTGTGTGTGTGTGTGTGTGTGTGTGTGTGTGTGTGTGTGTGAGTCTGTGTGTATTTGCATTTGTTTAAATATTTTAAAGTGTGGCTTATGTGTGTGTGTGTGTGTGTGTGTGTGTGTGTGTGTGTGTGTGTGTGTGTGTGTGCGTGCGTGTGTGCGTGTGTGTTTGTGTGTTTGCATTTGTTTAATTATTTTGAAATTGGATATTTATCTTCTTTTTTTCATTGTACTCTTCTGCCCTCTTTTTCTTTTGGTGGGGTGCGGGGTAGCTAGCTGGACTGTTGATTAAAGTAGCTTCCCCTTTCACTTGCTCAGCTAAAATCCTGCCATTAAGGTTGGCAAGTAAATATTTGTATTAATAAACTTGAATATTTTTATTTTTGGGGGGGACAGTTAACCATCTGTGCTGTAGATGAAAGTAACTTGTCCTTTTCCCTTGATTAGCTTAAATTCCACTCTTAAGGTACATTTGTGTGAATAAATCTGAATAAGTATGCTTTTGTTTGGTGGAGTGTAGCAGTAACTTTATCCTTTTCATATTCTTTTAAAGGCTAGCTAGTGTGCATTTGTGTGAAATAAACTGATTTTATGGGGTGGGAGATGGCTAGCTGTGCTATAGGAATTTATCCTCTTCATTTGCTCAGCTTAAAATCTGGCATTAAGGGCTCGCTATTGCACATTTGTGTGAAATAAACTGGAATAGTTATGCCTTTTTTCTTGTGAATTAGGTGGCTAGCTGTTTTGATGATGAATTAACTGGTGCTCAATTTAAAGTTAAGCATTAACAGCTAGTGTGCATTTGTGTGTAGTAGATTGCAATATTTTTTGAAGATGTCCCCAATTTTACAGAATGCTCTTGTATTTGCCTAATACGTTTGATCTACAAGTTGCTCTCATATTGATTACTTACCTTATTATAGTCTGCCTTACATGACTAGTGTATTTGCATGAAATATGCTGCAATCTTTACTCTCTCTATCTCTTTGGGTGCTGTATTTGTAAAACCAAGTTGAAAGCATTCCCAATCTTGCAGAATATCCCTAAATTTGCTTCATTTTGATCTGTTCCTAGCAGAATTTAGAGTCAACTGCCCACATAAGTTACCAAATTCTAAGCTACTAGGTCAGCTCTAGGGGTGTGTCATCAGTGCTGGAGTCAACTTTCCAAAGGAGACAATAATGCATTTTTGACAATTAGCTTTAGTCCATGATTCTGGCACTAGTTGTTTGCATAGGACAAACCTTCCTGTAGGATGGCTCAGTCTTTTGGAGATTTGATCACTGCTCATATCTTGCTCCTTGCTGGTCATCATTTTGTTTCACTTCATGATTATTACTAAAAACAATTAACATAGAGGAGGAGGTGATAGAAAAAATCTCTGGGGGGGGGGTTAAAAAAATTCTACTCCGGGTGTCAAATATTCTAAGTACACCACTGGCATCACATGTTTTTACAAGGTAAGTCATCTAGCATATGCACTTCCTGTGCCTGATTCTAGTTAACATGTATGCGTGTCAGTGTTATTACTCCTTTATTCAGTATCATTCCGCATATACTCTCTTCCATTACATTTTCTGAACGTTTCCATATTCTTCTTATCTGTGCTATTACTTTGTTTTTTTTTTCAGCATCATTTTGATATTTCTTTCTCCTTTATCAGATTTATTTGTCATGTATTCCTAGTCTTTCTTTTTCTCTGTTTTTTTGTGCCTGATAAATCTTTATTACTACCAAAGGATTCCATTTATCTTCATTGTTCAATTAAAATGCCTTGGTATTATGTCTCCCATACCATGTTTGTTTGCCTTTTTCATGTTTAAAATCCCATGCCTATTTTTTTCTTTTACTTTCACTCATTCTGACTTTTGTATCTTCCTCAAAACGTGTGTGAAGGATTGAAAACTAGTAGCTGTATTTATTTCATGCAACATTACCAGTGTCTTCTCCTACAGATGACAACATGTTCTTTCACATTGTTTCCACAGGTGGTAACTACTTCACACATTATGCATTTGGATATCATATCTTTCTCTATAAAGAAATCTGTTAAGGAGGTTTCAGAATTGTTCACAGTGTTATGTTCACAAATAGTTATGCTGGTTCCATAGAGCAGAGTGGCTGTAATAATCTTAGATCAAACAGGTGCCCAATCACAGAGCTACCAAATACAGATAAACAGCAGAATATTTGCTTACAAACTTGTATAGTTTTTTCTTGAATGTGGAATGTATTTTTTGAACTTTTTACTTGCTTATCTTGTATTGAGAATACTTTTTTTCTCTTCCTGTTAAACTTGTACTGTGTATATGTTACTTGTATCACTTGTGACTGCGAAGATTTTCTCCCGGGCCTCCGCTGAAAAAGGGCTTAAGCTCAAGTCGGTCTAACCCAGTCAACAAATGTCAAATAAATAAATAATAAATATGCTAATGACAGCATTAAGAGATGAAGTACCTGCTAATTAACCAATTCAATATGGTGGAGCTATTCAGGAGGGTATAAAGCATTCATGTCCACTCAGTATAGGCTTTTGCCATGTACAACAGCTGGTAAAAGGAGAAATGAACAATTAAAAGTCTTCCACTATCCTCAGGGGAAGAATATGAGGATATGCCATTCTGGAACTGACACATAGTGGTGTCTGGGAGTCAGACTCTGTGGTGTGTACTCTACGATAGTGCAGCACACAAGGCCTGTCAGAGTGGCAGATGAGTGGGAGCACTCACTTATACCCCATAGGTGTCCACTACATGCCTCATGCATGGCCCTTAGCAAAACGTGACAACAGAAGAATAAATACATCTAAATAGCTAAGTGACCCATCAGCAATGTCTACAACATGCTGACATGTCAGAACAAATGGGTCACTGGTGTGGTAAGTTCAGTTGGGTATACAGGCAGGAAGCACCCAAAAAGATTATATAAAAAAATGTACTTTATTGATAATCAATATTTGTATTTAATGTCTTGATGTTAATTGAGACAATGATTTACTATATATCTAGGTGTAGGAAGCTAAAACCTAACATTGCATTTAAATAGCTTTATCAATGAATAAACTGGATCAGCATTGTCATCTCTTTATGGATAAGAAACTTGTTCAAAAGTCTGTTTTACAGGGTCACCATGATATATTCAGCCTCATGGGCACACAGACAAATAATAATGCAAGGATGTAATGCACCCTTCCATAGTCATGCTCAGTTCATGACATGTTCATGGGTTCATAGGTGTTTACTAGGCTAATGGCCACAAGGACCGTTTTAAGCCTAGCCCTGTATCCCCGGTCCTGGGAGATGAACCATTTACAGGTTACCTGCTTGCCTACGAGACATAGGTACCAAACCAGGGATGAATTTCTGGTTTCCTATCCAATTGTCCAAGTTGTACTTGAATTGGATTAGGGAGGAACTCTGGTTCACATGAATGGGGAGCCTGTTCCATAGATGGGGTAGTCTCTGGGATACATACCTATCTCTCCAACAGGTCCTGTTTATATCACAGGCAAGGTTTAAGTCTTTATAATGGGTAATTCTGGTACTGTTTGTTTTGTGGGTATGCAGGAGGTCCATCAGAGTGGGGTCAGACAATACCCTGTATGCCAGACATAGCTCTCCCCTCAAAAACCTGTAGGAGACAGAATACAGGGATAGGGCCTTGAGGTAATTGGCAGAGGAGATATTACTTATGCCCTGTATTCCTTTAGTGAGGAACCTCTGTGGACATTCCAGTTGTTGGATATTCCTGGTTAGGTACATACCAAAGGGGGCATTGTACTCAATGATAGGTCTTATGAATGCCAAATACAGTGGAACAATGACTTCCTTGGACTTAGAGGCCATACCTTTCTTTATAAGTTGCTCAGCATAGAATGATTTCCTCACCACTGTAGACACATGATGATCAAAGGCTCGATTACTATCTATGTGTGTCCCTAAGTCCCCAACTACTGGGTCAACCCTAAGGAGTGTGTTGTCAATATCATAGATACCAGGGATGGATGACTTCCCAAAGGATACTGTTATGCATTTCTTGGCATTTTGTTTTAGTCCATGGCTCTGACACCAGTTGTTTGTCTGTGTCAGCCCCTCCTGAAGAACATTTGTGTCAGTGTGAGATTCAATGACAGCTCCTAATTTGCAGTCATCTGCAAACTTAGTCAGCCAGAGACCACTGACATGTGACACCTTTCCCATGCTGTTGTTCATAAGAAACTCAAAAGACTGCCTGGGAACATCAGTCTCATAGCAATCTCAGTAAGAAGTATCCTAATCATCCCTGTTTCCACTGCTCTTTATAACCATTGTACATCCTATATATTTAATGTAAAAAAATGATTTTTCATATCTTAACACTGGCTTCCAATTGCCTTGGAAATTGTTCTGTCATAACCGCTGTTCCCCCAGATGAACTGTTAGGAAATATAGTGAGATTTACTCCTAATGTCTTACATAAGCCCTTTCCAAATCTCATGGACAGAACTGCCTATTTAGGATATTTTCCAGAAAACATAGATGAGCTTGGCAATACAAGTCTATGTATGTTTTTTTCTGTTTGTAAATCTTGAGATTCTACTAGTGAGCATGTTATTAATGCTCAAAGATTTAAGTTAATCCAAATACAAGATTGTTACATGAGGGCTGTGATTCATGGGTTACATTGTTCTTATAAACTATTTTATATTGGACAAACCACTAGAGTGGTCCATCTTCAGGTTCAGGAAAACATAAGAGATATTAAATGTGCTAGCACTACAAACCCAGTGGGGTTTCACTTTAATACAGTTCATTGTAATAATTTTGGCTGTTGAAGTATTTTATAATGTTCAACTGGTTAAACTTTGAATTGCACTTAAATGTTGCAGATATTTTGTAAACTCATTCCCTCCAAAAGTGCTGCGAAAGTTTGCATCGTAACTTCCAATGCAGAGCCTAAGATTTTTGATAGAATAAAATTATGAGCTCACTTTCCAAACAAATGTTCATATCTCTGGAACCATAGGTGTTACTAAAGAAATGTAAATGTCAAACTCTTCAGCACAAATTATTTTTATAGTAGTAATATTCTTTAGGTTCTAGGGCTTAAACTGGATTTTATAACTCACAGTAAACATAGTAACTATTAAATGTGTAATAGTTTGTAAACAATATCTCAGCAACCACTCAAGTTGCACACATACTGGTAGTAGGATTTTGTTCACCCAGCTGAAAAGTTTTATATGAGGCTACATAGTTCTGTCTGTGTTACTTGTTCTTTTGAGATATTTAGAAAAGCATGAAAGTTATGACAATATGCAAAATATTATAGGAACACCAATTAATATCTTTACCTGCATTAGACAAAGGTCATATATTAACATAATTATGGTTGCTATTGTGTAAGCTTTAAGATAAAATATTTTATTATTTGTATGTAACATGGTTTTAAAATTATTAATGCAAACTTGAACTATGAACAAGAAATATTTGACACCTAGAGGCGTCAATAGGATATGACTGCAGAAAGACCTACAGGTGTTACCTGGCTGTAATGAGTTAAAATAAAAGGTTTAGGTTATATTTTTATACAATTTACCTTACAGCCAAGTAGACTTAATCATGAACTTTGTATGAGATGTTTGATATAATTTAATATCTTAAAATAGGGTTACTTGATAGAAATTGCACTAACCATTCAAACTATGAAGGATAAAATGTACACTCAAAAACCAAATGGATGAGTCAGAGACTGCGGGCTTGACAGGTTAACAGCTACACAAAGTGAAGCTATAGTATTGGTGGTACTCCTTGACAACACTTTAGCTCCCTAATTGGTATTCATTAAATGGCACTATATAACATCTAGAGCTCCCAAATACAGATGAACAGCAGAATATTCCAATAACAGCATAAAGATCTAAAGTACATGCTAATTAATTAATCCAATATGGTGGAGCTATTCAGTAAGCTATAAAGCAGTCATGTACACTCAGGTTAGGCTTTTACCCTGTACACCAAAGCTGTTGAAATACAGCACGATTACAATTAAAAGAAAAAAGAAACACATTAGAGGTTGTTGCTGCTGTTGTTATGTTGTATGTGCAATAGGCTTTAAATCAGGGTGCTGCTGCTACAGCCAGACTTTGGCCAAGGACAAGAAGGGTGTTTACACCCATTTGACTTTCCATGGACAGCATGACACAGAAATTGCTGATAGATATAGTGTGAACAGGGAAACACTTGAGGAAATATGCAACCTCTGCCATCCCCACCTCAGGTCTCAGGGAAATCATGGAGAACCCATCCTAGTGGAAACAAAGTTATGTTTAGTATTAAGTACAGTAGCTACTGGTACTTTCCACGGACTACATGCAAAACATCACATCTGTTTCCCACTCAACCCACAGGAGACGGCAAGAACTATACAGGAGTTCTATGCAGTACCAGACTCCCTAGTAAGTACTAGAGGTCATAGATTACACACACATAGAAATAAAAGCCTCACCTGGGGAACAGGGAAGGAGGTACATCAGCAGAAAAGGTTTCCACTCTGTAAACAGTTGGATTGTCTGTAAATCCCAAGGGATCATCTACAGTGTCTGTGCAGGTAACCCAGGCAGTTTCCAAGACGCACACATATAGCACACTTGTGAGCTACACACCAGATTTCATAGGGGTGACATTCATCAAGGACATCTAGTGGGGGGTGCAGGTTATGCACTGGACCCATGGCTCATGACACCCATGAGAAACCCACACAACCCCACTTAGCAAGGATACAGCAAGGCCCATGCTCAAACTAGGGATATTATAGAATGTGTGTTTGAATTGTTTAAATCAAGGTTATGGTGTCTAGATATACCAGGAGGTACACTACAGTATGATCCAGGCACCTCTGCCAAAATACGTACAATCTGTACCATATTACATAATATAATTATCAGCAGTAAACAGCTTCAACAAGGACACCAAGGGGCAGGACTACAGTTTCACAGACCACAAGCAGGACCAGCAGTAGCAGCAGGTACTGATGAGGAGTCTGAAGGACAACCACCAGCTGCAGATGGTACTGGCAGATAGAGGTGTGCACAGTATGCCCTGGCTGTGGCTAAGAGGTAAAGGAAAGCACATGCAATCACTACATAGGTCAACGCCTAAGATGCCACACATATACAAATAGGAAAATTGATACCTGTCTGACTCCACAACCTTTAATCAACCATGTAATGGCTGTGTTCTGATAGGATCAGGCAGGGACAACCCCCAAGGAAACAATTTGTACCTGCAGTAATGACAAGGTAAATGTAGATCCTTTAAAGAAAAAAAAGTTATATACCTGATTAATCTCGTATGGAAATATGTATACCCTCCTAAGCAAAGCATTTTTCTGAGGTGTGCAGTTATGTTAGTAATACCTGTTATGTCAGATTTTTGCTCTATACAGTAATATATTAGACAGGGGCATTGGGTGCTGATTTGTCTATGCATGGGCTAAACTCTAGGCTAGGCTTATAAAGGCCTCAGGGCCAATAGCCTAGTATCCTCCTATGATCCTATGATCCTATGAACAAATGCTGTGCATCAAGCATTCCAGTTGACTTCTGTCTATAAAACATGAAACAGGTCAATTATACCCTCATTTAACCCTAATTCTAACCCTACACTAAACCTTACATACACCACCTATCTATGCACTTACCTTAAGCTGCACCCTTACCCTAAGCTCCATAACTATCACACACTTACCTTACAGAGCTGTACCGCAGACGGGCCAACCATGACACTTTGACTTTTTGGTTTTCGCTGTTTAGTACGTTTGACATAATCTCATTTCACGCAATACATGTCAGTGTTTTCGCATTCGCTTAAAAGGATTTTCGGTATTATAATATAGACCCGCTAAAGCTGTGGTTTTACGATACCAGCTGGATGAGAATTTAATACACAATGAAAACTGTGGGGTTAATAAGACTAATAGTGATGAAGATCTATCCTTCGTTACAATTGATAGAGCAGATGTTAGTGTA
Source organism: Protopterus annectens (assembly GCF_019279795.1). Classification (NCBI taxonomy): domain Eukaryota; kingdom Metazoa; phylum Chordata; order Ceratodontiformes; family Protopteridae; genus Protopterus; species Protopterus annectens. The sequence continues at coordinate 670,724,088 of NC_056741.1, read as the reverse complement.
TTAGAAGCTGAAGATTCTTCAGAGCTGGCCAGCAAAGATATTCTTGTAATTGGACATTCTGTTATTAGAGGAACTGATACTTATATTTGCAGAGATGATAATGAACATCGAATAGTGTTATACTTGCTAAGAGTGAAAATAGAAGATGTGAGACAAGCCTTGGAATGCCTTAATGTAAGGAAGTATGGCTCTGTTTTTATTCATGTTGGTACAAATGATGTCACCCGCAAGGATTCTCTGACTGTTAGTAGGGAACTGATAGCCCTCTTAGATAGTATTGCTTGTACTGGTGTTAGGACGTTTTTTTCACAAATCACCTATAGAAGGGATAGTCAGGTCACTGTGAATGAAAATATTTTTGGTTAAATACCTACATGGAAAAACTGTCCTGTTTTAAAAAAATGGAAATGTGTAGAGCATCCAAGCCTTGTTTTGGGGACACGTGTTCAAACAGCATGGTGTGCATTGTCTAGATCAGGGAAGAAAAATTTTGCAACAGATATTTTGAAATATTTGACAAACACTAAGCAGGATTTTTGCCATGTCGAAAATTTAACAGCCCACAGAAAGCAACATTTGATGTCTCTCTGATCGTTGTTAATGCTAGGAGCATTAATAATAACGTTTTTTTATTGAACAATTTGTTACATTCCCACAAGACTTATGTTGTTATTATTTGGGAATCATGGTTAAAAAACAATGACTGGAAACCAGTTCTGTCTGGGTATAAATGTTTTTACTGTAACAGACATTCTAATAAAAAATCAGGTGGAGGTGTTATGATAGGGATTAACGGTAGCTTTGAGACCTGTGATTATTACAAGTTCAATGACAACAGCAACACTATAGACTGTGTAAGTGTGATAATAAAGACAACCCTGGAACATATAACAATTGTTGGAGTGTATAGACAGCAAAGTCAAGTATAAATGACCTAGAGGAATTCATACATTTCTTGCATGAAACACAGGAGGGAAGAATAATATTAGCTGTGGACTTAAATTTACCAGAAACAGACTGGAATAATATTGATTCTACAATGTTAGTAATGAAATTATTCACAGTATATATTCGAGAACAACAATTGCTTCTGATTGTAAAAAAGAACTACGAGGGGACAGAGCATACTAGACATTGTTTGTGTTCCCAAAGAAATTACTGTAACTACAAGTCCAGTTTTACCACCATTGATGCGCAGTGATCATGGGGTTATAAAGGTAATTTTTTGTTAGATAATTCTGCCAGACTCAAATGTAAGCCAATGCACAGAAGGTTAATTACAGATTATATGGAAGCAAAACAGTTACGACGTAAAACTAACTGGGGTGAGGTGCTCATGGAAAAACTGCAGATGGAATGTGGAAAGTTTTGAAAGAGAAATTGTTTGAGTGCAAGAAATCTAAAAAATGTTTAAAATCAGGATCTAGGCATACAACAAGCGGATATATTTCCATAAGGACAAGATATCTGATTAAGGTGAGGGACAAAAAATATAAGAAATGGAAGAGAAGTCGAACTACAATCTTGAAAACTGAAATAAACAAGCTGGACAAACAGATTAAGCATAGTGTGAGACAGGATCAATAAAATTTTGAAGAAAACTGATATAAAGATATTGAGCATAATAGGAAACCTTTTTATAGATACTTAAGACGTGGAAGGTGTAAAGACACACAGATTGATAAACTGTGTGCAGATTCTACAATTTATTCTCACATACAACAGATTATAGATATATTTACATAATCTTATGCAAAACAGTTTGGCACCACAAAAGGGGTGGTAAGTTGTCCTCGTGACATCCAGTAATCCCAGATACTGGAATCAAATTAGATTATATTGAAAAAGAACTGCACAAATTGGATCCAAACAAAGCACAGGGAGGAGACAGAATTAGTAACAATGACCTGAGAACACTTCAACAAGAACTTACAGTACCATTATATTTATTATTCACTAGGTCATATAAATATGGGGAGATTCCTCAAGATTGGAGACATGCTTATTAAACCTGTCTTTAAGGGAAAGGGGAGTAGAACAAACCCATACTCATACAGACCCTTAAGTCTACTTTTATGTTGTGGAAAAATAATGGAGAAGGTAATATTGGATAAGTTATTGTCAGAACTGGATAGGTTGGGACTTGAAACCATATGTCAGCATGTAAATATTAACTTGATGTTCTATAACAATATAATAACAGCTGTGAATGAAAAATTGTGCTGTGATGTAATTAATATAGATTTAACTTCAGCATTTGACAGGGTCATGCACATAACACTGATCAATATGTTAATCTAACTAGGTATTGATATACTCTTGATAAGACGGATAGCTGCATGGCTTATAAATAGGACATGGCAAGTATCATACAGCAACTGAACAGGGAAAATCCTTGGTTACAGTCAGGGTGTCCCACAAGGCTCTGTCCTAGGCCCTTACCTGTTTAGATTGTATCATTCAGACCTAACTTTTCCATCTGAGGTTTTCTACAGTCTATATGCAGAATACCTGAAATTGGGTAAACTGATTGCATGCGTTACAGATAAGGCATGTCTGCAAAATAACTTGACTAAATTGACCATTTGGGCACAGGAGAATAATATGTTGATAAATACATCAAAAACTAAGCATATGAGATATGGTAGGTATAAAATGAAAGGTGAATATTTAGTACAGCACAGAGTGACTGAAATTGTCGACTCATTTAAGGACCTGGGTTTACAGGTAGATTCAGCTATGAGTTTTTCTTATCATATCAACCAATTGGTTAATGATAGTTCTAGAACTATGGGTTGTATAAAAATATTTATAAAGTCTAGGAAGTCAAAAATAATAAAGTCTTTGCTTGTTAGTTACATTAGACCCAAACTTGAGTATGGAATAACAATATGGAAACCCTATAATTAAACAAGCATGAATAAACTGGAAAGAGTACAATGGAACTATACCAAGGGTATCCATGGATGTGAAAATTTAAGTTATTATCAAAGACTAAAATATCTGAACTTGTACAGTGTCTCTTACAGATATCTAAGAGGAGATCTTATTCAGGTATATAGGGCATTTAGTGGCAACTACCTCTGAGAATGTTTGGGGTTATCAAACAGTACTAGAGAATCATCAGATAACCTATGTAGAAGATTCTATAGGAATGAGAAGTGAACTAATTGGTTCTCTGACAGAGCAGCTGATGCATGAAACAGACTACCAAATTACATTAAAATGAGTACTAGTTAGATATTTTTAAGAACAGCCTGAATACTTATTATGGGAACAAGTGTTTTGGTATATTGCCAAGCTAGAAGGACATTAATGCCCGTGCTTGAAGTATTTGTATGCATGCATGTATGTATATAGATCAGACATCTAACATATCTACATATACAGATATAACAATGGCACTCACATTTTGCATACCTAGAAGGTCTGATTGTGACTCTCTGGTTCTGGTGCCCACATCAGCACCAACATCAAGGTTTCTGCGGGAACCCTCTGCTGAGCTCTCTTGATCTCTGACAGTGGACAGGAGCTCCTCTGTTACACTTAGTTGTGGTTCAGTAGCAGGACCACCTCCCATAGCCACCTGTTCCCTGGCAATTACAGCCACCTTACAGCAGGCAGAGTTTATCATATAAGATGCTTGGTGTTGTATCTGGGAGCAAGTTCTCCCATCATACCCTTCAATAGCATTGATGTCATTGATCACCTGCTGCCATATCCTGTCTCAGTCATATCGGTCACTTCTATATCACTAAAGAACAGAATCAGACAAAAAAAAAAACAACCAGCCTGTAACGAACAAATGTTTAATAATTCTCTAACATCTCGGCCAAAAGCCTTCAAGAGTAAAATGTTAAAAAAAAATCACCTGCCTTACATATACCCCACTAATAAGATAATTAACACCATTAATTAGGCAATCATATAACCCAGCCACTGGGGATGCACAAGCCAGTGCATTTCTTTGTGCCGGTCCCAAGCCCGGATAAATGGGGAGGGTTGCATCAGGAAGGGCATCCGGCGTAAAAATTCTGCCACATAACTTATGGCGCAAAATTTTCATATTTCCATACCAGATTGGTCAAGGCTCGGGTTAACAATGACCACCACCAGTACTGTTAGCCAACAGGGTACTGGTGGAAATTGGACTACTGTTGGCCGAAGGAGAAGAGGAGGGTGAAGACATGCCCGAAGGCAGGATGAGAGGAGGAAGGTTAGGAGTATAGCAGTGAGGGTAGGAACTTTGAATGTTGGCAGTATGACTGGTATAGGAAGAGAGCTAGCTGATATGATGGAGAGAAGGAAGGTTGATATATTGTGTGTGCAAGAGACCAGATGGAAGGGAAGTAAGGCCAGGTGTTTAGGAAATGGGTTCAAATTGTTTTATCATGGTGTGGATGGCAGGAGAAATGGGGTAGGGGTTATACTAAAGGAACAATATGCCAAGAGTGTTTTAGACGTGAAGAGAGTATCTGACAGAGTGATGTTTATGAAGTTCAAAATTGATGGTGTAATGATGAATGTTGTTAGTGCATACGCTCCACAAGTTGGGTGTGCGATAGATGAGAAAGAGAAACTTTGGAGTGAGTTGGATGAAGTTGTGGTGAGTGTACCCAAGGGTGAGAGACTAGTGATTGGAGCAGACTTTAATGGGCATGTTGGTGAAGTGAACAGAGGGGATGAGGAAGTGATGGGTAGGTATGGTGTTAAGGAGAGGAATGCAGAAGGTCAGATGATTGTGGATTTTGCGAAAAGGATGGACATGGCTGTGGTGAATACGTATTTTAAGAAGAGGGAGGAGCATAGGGTGACATACAAGAGTGGAGGAAGATGCACACAGGTGGATTATATCCTATGTAGGAGAGCCAGTCTGAAGGAGATTGGAGACTGTAAAGTGGTGGCAGGGGAAAGTGTAGTTAAGCAGCATAGAATGGTGGTATGTAGGATGACGCTGGTGATCAAGAAGAGGAGGAGGAGTTTGAAAGCAGTGCCAAGGATTAAATGGTGGAAGTTAAAAAAGGGTGATTGTGAAGTGGAGTTTAGGGAAGAGTTAAGACAGGCACTGGGAGGCAGTAGAGAGTTACTGAATAGCTGGGTAACTACAGCAGAACTAGTAAGGGAGACTGCTAGAAAGGTGCTTGGTGTGACATCTGGACAGAGGAAGGAGGACACGGAGACCTGGTGGTGGAATGAAAAAGTACAGGAGAGTATACAGAGGAAGAGTCTGGTGAAGAAGAAGTGGGATTGTCAAAGAGATGAAGAAAGTAGACATGAGTATAAGGAGATGAGGCACATAGCAAAGAGAGAGCTGGCGAAAGCTAAGGATAAGGCATATGGAGACTTGTATGAGAGATTGGACACTAAAGAGGGAGAAAAGGACCTGTACCGATTGGCTAGACAGAGGGACAGCGCTGGAAAAGATGTGCAGCAAGTAAGGGTGATAAAGGATAGAAAGGGAAAGGTACTCACAAGAGAGGAGGGTGTGTTGAGTAGATGGAAAGATTATTTTGAGAGGCTGATAAATGAAGAGAATGAGAGAGAGAGAAGGCTGGATGATGTGGGGATAGTGAATCAGGAAGTGAAACAGATCACCAAGGAGGAAGTAAGGACAGCTATGAAGAGGATGAAGAATGGAAAGGCTGTTACCCAGATGACATCCCAATGGAAGCATGGAGGTGCTTAGGAGAAATGGCAGTGGAATTTTTAACTAGATTGTTTAATGAAATTTTGGAAAGTCAGAGGATACTTGAGGAGTGGAGAAAAAGTGTTTTGGTACCAATCTTTAAGAATAAGGGTGATGTGCAGAGCTGCAGTAACTACAGAGGGATTATATTGATCAGTCACAGCTTGAAGTTATGGGAAAGAGTAGTAGAATCTAGGTTAAGAAGGGAGGTGATGATTAGTGATCAGCAGTATGGTTTCATGCCAGGAAAGAGCACTACAGATGCAATGTTTGCTCTGAGAGTGTTATTGGAGAAATACAGAGAAGGTCAGAAGGAGTTGCACTGTGTCTTTGTAGACTTGGAGAAAGCATATGACAGGGTGCCTAGAGAAGAGTTGTGGTATTGCATGAGGAAGTCGGGAGTGGCAGAGAAGTATGTAAGAGTGGTACAGGATATGTACGAGGGTAGTGTGACAGTGGTGAGGACTGCAGTGGGAGTGACAATTCCATTTAAGGTGGAGGTGGGATTACATCAAGGATCAGCTCTGAATCCTTTCTTATTTGCAGTGGTGATGGATAGGTTGACAGATGAGATCAGACAGGAGGCCCCATGGACTATGATGTTTGCAGATGACATTGTGATCTGTAGTGGGAGTAGGAATCAGGTTGAGGAGACTCTGGAGAGGTGGAGATATGCTCTAGAGAGCAGAGGAATGAAGGTCAGCAGGGCTAAGACAGAATATATGTGTGTAAATGAGAGGGAGGGTAGAGGAATGGTGAGGATGCAGGGAGTCGAGTAGGAAAAGGTGGATGAGTTTAAGTACCTGGGATCAACAGTTCAGAGTAATGGTGATTGTGGAAGAGAGGTGAAGAAGAGAGTACAGGCAGGGTGGAATGGGTGGAGAAGAGTGTCAGGAGTGATTTGTGACAGACGGGTACCAGTAAGAGTGAAAGGGAAGGTCTACAAGAGGGTAGTGAGACCAGCTATGTTATATGGGTTGGAGACAGTGGCATTAACAAAAAGGCAGGAGTCAGAGCTGGATGTGGCAGAGTTAAAGATGTTAAGATTTGCACTTGGTGTGACTAGGTTGGATAAGGTTAGGAATCAGTATATTACAGGGTCAGCTCATGTTGGACAGTTTGGAGACAAAGCAAGAGAGACGAGATTGCATTGGTTTGGACATGTGCTGAGGAGGGATGATGGGTATATTGGGAAAAAGATGCTAAGGATGGAGCTGCCAGGTAAGAGGAAAAGAGGAAGGCCTAAGATAAGGTTTATGGATGTGGTGAGAGAGGACATGCAGGCGGTTGGTGTGACAGAGCAAGATGCAGAGGATAGAAAGAAATGGAAAGAGATGATCCGCTGTGGCGACCCCTAACGGGAAAAGCCAAAAGATGATGATGATGATGATGATGATGATGATGATGATGATGATGAATTAGACAATCATATAGAAAATCTCCATTTACACTCCAAATGTCACCCCTTTGGAACCAAAGTACTAAATTTCAAAATATACACAAATTCTTTATGTAACTATTTATTTTTTTTATACAGACACTGTCATATTGACCAACATCAACCTTTTCTAAAATTGTACCCTGTAAACCTACGTCTCCCCTATGGAATTTATTAAAGTGTTCAACTACAGAACTTTCCTTTATCCCTTATATGTTCTAATAATCTAACTTTAAATGGTATTTTGCTTTCTCCCACATAAAATTTATTGCAGGGACATTTTATAGCATATATAATGCCCTTTGTATCACAACCATATAATCCCTGCACCCTGAATCTAAGACCACTAATTTGTGGAAAGCTCCTAACTACATATTTGCAACCTTTAAATTTCCCACAGGGTATAGTACCATTTTATGTCATAGTCACTGGAATAGTTACCAAAGGAGTAACAAACTTTCCAAAGACTAAAAAGTCCTTAATACTTCTTCCTTTCTTATAGGACACCATAGGGACTTGACTCAACACTTAGAAAAGTCTCTAAAAGACATCAAGTAATCCCAATAAAGCTTCACCAACTCTATTAACTAAAAACTAAAAATACTAGATGTAGTTAAAAAATCTACTTTGCCCTTTCCATTTGTTATTTCAGTATCTTGTATACACATCCCATTTTTCCAACCATTCTTTATGCATTCCCCCAAAAACATATCCCAACACTTATCCGATATTTCTCCATTATGACATCTATCATTAAACATCCTGAATGTTTTTTCTATTTACCTTTTGAAATCTAGATCATTATTACAGAGTCTTCATACTCTTAAAAACTCCCTATAAGGTAAAGCCTGTAGAGTATTGAGTGGATGACAACTTTGTCCCTGTAAATATTCGATTCCATCTTTAAATGTCCAATGTAATAATGTTTTAATACTATTCCCATCACTTATGTCCACTACTGCATCTAGGAAGGAAACCTTTTTATTGACCTTCAACTCATCAAATTTTAAATCAAATCTATTCTGTTATAGCTCAGATGTAAATTCACCCACCAAATTGACCCCCTTCACACAGAAAGATCAAGTCATCAATAAATCTATAATATTTTATAACATATTATTTAAAAAAAAATCCAATTTATATAAGCATTCTAGAAAACGAAAAAAATGCAAAACTTGTAAAAAACAGAAAAATGAAACTCCAACAAATCACGCCAGTCACTGAGAGGTATATTTAATCCGTTAGCGCTTTCATGCATAAACAATCAATGCACTTCTTCAGACGGTCATTACAAAAAACACTGTTACATATATACCCACACCCAACAATACATTATTAATTAACTAATTAAACAATCAAATATTTAAAGAACCATGAACCTTACAAAATGTATATATATATACACACACACATTATTTCCTTAGTTAAAAATAAGGTATACCATGTTTTAAAACAAACATTAAACTAAATATTGCTAATTAAAATATTATATTAAATTAATAATACTACTACATTTATCGCTCTAAAGCCCTCAATTTCAACAAACACTTCACAGAACACATTTCGTTTATGCCAGGATAGACATAAGCTTCAGTTTTAAATTGCCACCTATATAAAAAGATGGTTATCTGGTATACCCGCTACCAAGATGATATTTTTATGGTAATTAAGGGTAGTGAAATTGAAGCAAAAAATTTAGTGGATGTAATGTCTTCATTTTCTTCCTTTTTAAAATTTACATTTTCATATGCAAAGTCAACTATCAATTTTTTGGACATTCTTATTGTTAAGGATGTTGTTAATAACAGATTTGATACTAGCATATATAGGAAGTCATTTTACAGTAACTCCTTTTTACATTTTAGTAGTTTTCACCCTTTTTTCCAGAAAAAAAGGTGTTATTAAAGGTCAAGTTGTACGTGCACCTCGCATGTGCAGTACAGATCAGCTTTTCTCGGATGAATGTAACACATTGTTCAAAATGTTTGTGAATAGGGGTTACCCTAAAAAATTAATTCACTCAATTATTACCGAAGTGACATTAAAAAGACAGACAGGCCAATTGGGCCCTTTATTGGTAGCTGGGTGTGGGACGAACAATTGCTTGATTGAAGAACATAACCAGGATAATGGTACAACTTTAACAATTGAAAAATCTTTAACTAATTATAATGTTAGTTTTTTAACCCAGTTTAACAATTTGGCACCATATGTTAGGAAAATATTGTTCAACAATTGGACCTTATTTTCTAACAGTGGGAATTTGCAATCAGCTTTGGGCTCTAAGCCTGTTATTGTTTATAAAAAAGGACCGTCACTTAAAAACCTATTTGAATCAGGTACCATTAACTATAAGCCAAATAAGGGTATGTTTAAATGTGGACGGTGTAGGTACTGTAAGTACATAAGGACAGGTTCTATTTTTGAGATCAAAGGGCAAAAATATTATTGTAAGGACAAATATAACTGTGAAACTTCGGGAGTGGTATACTTGGCTTCCTGCAAATTTTGTTCTGTTTTCTATTTAGGGAAAACAGAACGTCAACTGAAACAGCGGATATATGAACATATATATGCTATTTCTAAAGGTACAACTACAAATGCGTTAGCTAAGCATATTATTGAATTCCCGGACCACAGTTTTTGGTTTAATGTAGTTCAAAAGGTACATTTAAATCCTAGGGGTGGTGCATGGCATCTTAAACTTGAAGAGCAGGAGCTCCTGTGGCAATTTAAAACTGAAGCTTATGTCTATCCTGGCATAAACGAAATGTGTTCTGTGAAGTGTTTGTTGAAACTGAGGGCTTTAGAGCGATAAATGTAGTAGTATTATTAATTTAATATAATATTTTAATTAGCAATATTTAGTTTAATGTTTGTTTTAAAACATGGTATACCTTATTTTTAACTAAGGAAATAATGTGTGTGTGTATATATATACATTTTTTAAGGTTCATGGTTCTTTAAATATTTGATTGTTTAATTAGTTAATTAATAATGTATTGTTGGGTGTGGGTATATATGTAACAGTGTTTTTTGTAATGACCGTTTATATAAGCATTCTTCCATAAGCAAACCCATACATAAATTTGCATTAATGGGGGCAAATGCTGCCCCCATTCCTGTTCCTTGTTTTTGATAACATAAAATTCCATTAAATTAAAAATATATATTAGTTAAACAAAAATATATTAATTCTATAACATATTCAGCTACTGGAATGCCTCCCAGAAAAAAATCTTAAAGCCTCCATCCCAAAATTGTGGTGGATACTGGTGTATAGGCTCTTCATATCTAACGTGACCCAGTACATATCCCGGGTCCACTAAATGTTTTGAATCTTCTCTAAAAATCAAAGATATCTCTTATATATGAAGATAAAAGACACACCTTTGGTAATTAATATGAATGCAAGAACTGACTAATTTTGTGCAAAAAATAATTTCTCCCTGAAACTATAGGGCGGACAGGAGGATTTATTAAATCTTTATGTACCTTTGGCAAACAGTAAAAATATGCCATTATACAACCATCATAATTAACTTTTTTCTAAACATATTCTTTAGAAAAACAACCGAGCCTTAAATCTTTACTTAATAATTCATCATATTCCCACAAAGCCTCTGCAGGTTTGAATATTAGTTCTCCTTGTGTGCTTAAAGATTGTAATGCTTTCCATTAATTTTTAGTCAAGTTATAGCTAACACCATTTGTTTGTCTACTAAATTCAAAAAATTATTTTTCAACTGCAAAGTTTAACATTCTGGAAAAGTGTTAATCTCCTTCATGCATAAAAGGTGGTGTAAAAGTACTTTTGTATTCAGTATGACTAGTTTCTAAAAGAAAATAAGCATTGGGTTCCATATCAGAGTAACATGAATAAAAACTTCCATCAGTACTCATACTTTCACTATCATATGTATTATTGCATTCATTATTCTGAGAAATATAATTAAAAAAAAATTTTAAGTGTAATTTCCTGACAAGCTAAAAAAAATCACGGTTTATCTCATATAAGCATGGTAAAACAGTGGGTATAAATTTTAAACTACAGTTTAAAACTGCATGTTCATCATCAGATAAAGTCTTTCCTGATACATTAATAATAAAGAACTATAGTCATTAACTTTATGAGGTAATTCTTCACCATTTACCTCTTTTGGAACACTGCTGTGGCTGATATTCTCTCTGAACCATTGCTGCCGGTTCACTCTATCATTTGTTTCCTTGGAAGCCTCCTCATTGTTCATTACATAGCCGGCCTTAGGCATAGGCCAACTAGGCGGCCGCCTAGGGCATGACTCTAGCAGGGGCACTTTTCCAGTATTTATTTGGTGCAGGTAAGCCAGGATGGGGGAACTGGGTGGTGTGGTGGGGGGCGCCATGGAGCCCTTTTGCCTAGGGCACCAGTTGAAGTAAGGCCACTCCTGATTATAGACACCCTGAAATATCTGATGAAATTGTTCTGTTTGTTGTGCCATAGGTAGTGGGGAGTAGTTGTTATTCCCATCATATTCCCACTCCACAGAAGTGTCTTGACCCTCCAATGCTGAAAATGAGCTGTAAACCGATTAACTGTTCCTTCTACCTGTTCAAACCTCACATGATTGAGAGTTTTTCTGCTTGGTTCTAGCCTAAAAGGCTCATCCACTCTCATAGTCACATTGTTTTCTCATTAATTTAACTTTTTTTCTTTCAACAACATCAGATTAAAAAGTTCTCAGTTTGCATTAATATCTAGCAAAAAACTGTCCAAAAAAGCTGAACCTGAATGGGAAGACAAAGTAGAACAAGAAAAATATATTTGTTATTTCAATTCCCATTGCTTTAACCTGTCCCTCTCGAGTAGTATAGTGACTCATTCAATGGAATATCTGTGGGCTGCTGTAACCCACTATTTATGGAACTAAACTGTTTATCTTCATCATTATTTAGGTCAAACAGTGAAGAAGGATTTATTATATACCCTTAAACCCCTCAGGATAATATCCAGTTCAATGTATCTCTAGAGACTCTGTGCATTAAAAAATACAGAAGTCTCCTTCCTTACTAACTTCTCTAATTGTTCAAACAGTACCTTCTTTTCCGGCAGTAATGAGGAGGTAAATCTTTGGCAGACAGCACCAAAAAGTTATCACAGCATGTACTTCCGTCTTCCTCCCATTTGTTCCAGAATCTGGAAATCTCTTCTCCTCTATTAGCAGCCACATTCACATTCTCAGGAAGGGTAGCACATTCACCAGACTGAACTAACAAACTATCGAAAGAACATTGTGTATTATCCATTCTGGTTTCCCAAAAAATACATGGTGGGTTAAGGTTGGGATCACTGGCCATAAGTCCAAGGACTTGGAAATACCGCTATACCACTAAAGAACAAACTAAGACAAAAAAATTAGTCACAACTACCTCTCCCTAACATAAAAGCCCCAGGGAAATGTAAGGCTGGTGTCTACTTCATCTTATCGCATGTTGAAAATATCGAACAGCTATAATGTCGTAAATGCCATACATGAAAAGTGTTGTTGCGGGATCATGGTACAGTGGGGATGAGAAAATTTGCTCTTTCCTCACTGTAGTGCTATCTCAGAGTTGGTAACAGTTTCGATGTATGGCATTTTCGATGTTTATGCCATTTGATATTGTCATCTTTCGACAAGATGATATAGACGCTAAGGCTTGGATAATGACCTTATTTTCTGCATCAGTATATGGTTGGTTGCAGGGTACAGATTTCTTCTTAGGTGCCATATCACTGTGAGATGAAACAAAAAACAGACACATAATTATGTATATAATAGACAACATGACTGTGAACTCAGCTATTGTGTGAATGCATGTATCTATCATGCACACAATGATGCTCCCTATGACTACACACAGGTTAGGACATCCCCACCCTAAAAACAAATTATGCATCAGATATTAGCAACAACCAATAACACTTCTCTAATGCAGATAGTAAAAGTTTAACTAAGATTGCCACCTTTTGTTGTGGCTAAAACTGGACTAAGGTCATACATACCCCTCACACCTTCCATAACTCTGCCCATCTTCGCCACTGCCCCATCCAGTTTCTACCCACTTTGTGATGTCATCATTATATCTGATGAGGAAGAACACCCTCTTTTATCTATTTGTGATGCATTTTTTGTGCTAATTTACTATGCTTTTCTGTAAAAAAAAAAAAAAAAAAAAGCATAAGTAATGCACTGATTTAACAAACTTTAATAGTTTATTTTTTTTTAAACAGTTTGTACAGTGTTTTTCAGACTACAGGACAATTGGTTTGATTTCTAGATAGTCTGGAAAAAATGTATAAGTGTCAATGATAGGTTTAACTGTGAAATGCATCACAGCATTATAAATAAAAGTTCACAATGTAGCACTAGAAATGTTATGCAGCTATTGTAAGTGCCAACATCACTGCTGTGGAGGGGAGTCAGGTAGAAATCCACAAACATAACACATCTTTCTTAATGCTAGTGCAGACAGAAATGCCAGACCTACCTACAACTGTATAATACACTCATCTGCAATAACTGTGCAAACAGCAATTAAATACAATGTAAAAATATAGACTATGTAGCATTCTGTGCCATACTTTTTGTACTATAGACATAGCTATGTCAAAAGAAAGGGATAAAGAAAAGCCATTAATATGAACACATGTTTTGAGTGGCCAGTGCTTTTCACCTTTTAATATTACACTAAAAGCATTATGTAATAAACAGCAACATATGTTAATAAAACAGTGTTGAAAATAGATTATTCTCCAAAAGGTGCTTATTTAGCAGTATCGAGTCCTCTGGATCCAGACAATGTAATATGCAAAAGAGGTGCTACATCTTTAGCATTCCTGAATGTCACAATCTGCACTAAGTGTAAGGAATGTTAACATGGTGTAAGGAGTTACACAATTACATGCATACACTCTAGCATTGAAAGGATGAACATTGAGTTCTGTTACCTGCTATGGTCTTGCAGGTGTCTATGATTTCTCTGACTGCAAGAACAACCACTGTTTCTCATTCTTCCTTCTTTGATGTACACTAAGGATGTGTCATGGAGAAAGACTTGCCAAAAAGAATAAAAATAAACTGACTGATTTAAGAGATCACCATTCCTAACATTGAAATGCTGGCTTTAATGACTATAGTTATTGCCTCTTAGTACAAAATGTTGTTTTATGTTCAAAGGAACACTTTAAATATTGATATAGATAATATATGCAATAAAACCAACATATAATTGCTCTGAAGAAAGCATAGATAAGGGAATGATGCACCATAAAAAGAGAGAGGAGTACATCTGCAGTGATGCAGTCTTTGCTTAATATTGTATGAGTGCATGGCTTTCCTTACTGTTGGCAAAATCATAATCATCCAGACATTTACTGTCAAATTGGAAAGGACAACTGTCATAACTTCTATCTATTGCACATTCAGTTTGACTTGATACAATGTCATGTTATCAATAAATTTAAACATGTTTTCTCCTTGCAGGTACATATCTTTATCTGTGGCAAAAATGGGAAAGACTCTTCAATGATTGTTCCTACTACCCTAGTTTGAGGATTTAAATCCACAGAGGTTCCTGTTTCAAGATAAAAAAAGTTGGCTAAACATTTGAAATGTCCATTTAAAGTATGTGATTCCATTTTTTTCCTTTATTATTTGCAGACTGCGTGCCATTGTTTGCCATTTATTGGCAGCCATCAGTAGCAGTAAAGGGAGTTTCACTGCCTGAGGTTAAAACTGGCAAATTTTATTTTGACTGTCATCAATAGCATCATTAAGACTAGCATTTTCTGTGCTTTCCTCAGCAGTCTGGGCAGTACTGAGTGAAGAAATTCACATTGTCACATTCTTATCTTTGTAGCATAATGCATAAATACATTGAGTTTAGAGAAACAGTGCAAGTGATACAGGGGCTTAAATCCTGTTCAAAGATCACTTTACTAGGAGGAGTCATACTAAATTTTGACACTCACTTTGGTGTATGGCTATGATGATTTGGGAAACTCTGGTAAGGTCAGTGTTGACTAAAAGTGGCCAACAGATAAGGCATTTGAAATTATGACAATATTAAATGTGTGTTCGTGTGAACAATGAAAGCATTTCTTCTATTACCTATGTCCTTCTCCATTCCCATGGCATTAGCTAAAGTCTTGACATTGTGAGATAACATTATAGTACTGATATGGTAAAGAGATGTGAGAAGGCTGAATGCATCAGTGTAATGCAGTAGTAGCGCTGATTATTTTTAGATATACACTGTGATTCATTTCATATTCATTCAAGCTATTCTTCCCCAAAAGCTGTGAGAATGCTTCTGATAAGTATTGTCTTCTACATTTGTGGGCCACTTGGCAGCACAAAATGAGCTTCTGTGGCATAAGGAAAAAAGTGAAAAAAATTAGTTTAGGCTGCATTATGTAGAGCAAACCAGTCCGGTAGCTTTCCTGGCTCTCAGCACTCTGAGAGTACACTGTGAAGAACATACACCTGGCAGGTACCTTTTTTGTGCCACAAGGTGTAAGCACAGTGAGTTTAGAGAAAAGTGACAGCTGATGTACGGTTTGAATCCACTTAAATTAGAATTTTACAGAGATTTGTCCAAATGCATATTTAATCCTATCTTGTGATATCACTGGGTTCTTTAAAAATCAAACATTGTCAGTGAGCTTAGAGAAAAAGGACAGCTGATGCATGGTGTGAATCCACTAAAATTATCATTTTACAGAGGGTTGTCTGAATACATATTTAATCACATTTTTGATGCCATTGTGTTCTTTAAAAATCAGATATTGTCAGTATTGTCAGACTATTTGTCACTAACTAGAAGTCTGATAATCTTTTCCACAAAATAAATGTATCATGTTGTAATAAGATGTGAGAAGGGTGAATATGTCACTTGAATGCACTTCTTGCTCTAGTCATTACTCCATATACCTGTTGATCGCATTTTAATTACTGTCAGCTTTTTTCTCAATTGTATATTTTCTTCTAATGCCTTTTTCATTTGCCCTCCACTCAACAGTCTGCAAAAACAGTTCACTGTCTAAGAAAAAAAATGAAAATGTAGTTTAGGCTGCATTTTGTTAAGCAAATATGCCTGGTGTTGGGGTGTGGCCCACCCGCACCATTGATAGTACTCACTGTAGAGAATGCACATGACATATGTCCATTTCTGTCACACAAGGTATAAATGAAGTGAGTTGAGTGAAATAAGTCACAGGAGGCATTGTTTAAATCCTACATTGAGATCACATTGCACTTATTGTATATTTATCTATGTCAAATGATCAAATTTTCAGAAACTCAAAGTTTATGCAGATTATTTATTTATTTACATTTGTTGACCGGGAGTGTCCAACTGGATGTAGGTCCATTTTCAGGGAAGGCCTGGGGAGAAAAGCTCTACAGTTAAAATATACAGACAGTAGTTACATTGGATTTACATAGCAATTAACACTTTGTTCAACATAGCAATTAACAATTACAAACATAGTTACAGATGAAGAACATAGTACATCAGTAGACAACTAGAATCTTTATCATCTGCGAAGTACATAACAGACATTAACAATTGTCACAATAAGAAATTCCTGCTGTATAATAAGTAGTTAGGCTTATGAGCATCCAAGCTTGCTATAATCAAGGTAGTTAGTGGGGCGGAAAGAAAGGTAGTGGGTGGATGAAACCTGAGACCATATGATCAAGTTTCCAAAAACTCGAACATCAAAGAAAGAAAAAACACATCTACTTTTTAAACATTTATTCTGGTGGGCAAGCCCACCTGCACCCCCCATCACCCCCTGCAAATTATATATACAAACTCCAAGATCACACTACAGTGAAGAAAAGGGTAAATGTCCTGATTCTCACTGTATCACAATTTCCATTCAAAAGCTTTCAGTTTTCAAAAGCTCAATCACATGGTCTAAACTATATGAATTTTGAGTTTCTGAAAATTTGATCAACTGATAGGGCTCTACATATATATATATATATATATATATATATATATATATATATATATATATATCTATATATATATATATATATATATATATATATATATATATATATATATATATATGTGTGTGTGTTTGTGTGTGTGCATGTGTAATGCATTTTTTTAATATTTTTCAATCTGCATTTGCTCATTTGCGCTCTACTTTCGCAGCAGAGAAGCACAGTGCAATATATAAGGGAAAAAGTGAAAATTTTAGTTTAGGCTGCCTTATGTAGTGCAAACACACCTGACAGCATTGTACGGCTGAAAGCACTCTGGATAGTGGTCAATGAAGAAAGTACAACTTTTCTGTCTCTTCCTCTGTGACACAAGGTGTAACTGAAATGAAATGTGAGAAATAAGGCACATGATGCATTGTTTGAATCCTCTTTAGAGATCACAGTGTAATTATTTGCAGTATTAAATGTTTTTTTGCTTGTTAATTTGCATTAGCTCTCCATTTGACAGCACAAAAATATGTTCACTACCTAAGGAGAAAGGTAAAAATTTGGTTTTGGCTGCCTAATGTAATGCAAACATGCCTGGCAATTGTGCACTTTCCTCAGCACTCTGGACAATACTGAGTTGAGAAATTCCACCTATCACATAACTATTTCTGTGCCACAGGGTGTAAATGCACTGGGTTTAGATAAAGAACACAGCTGATTAAGTGTGAGAATGCAGTTTAAATATTTTTTTACAAAGGGTGTAAGCATCCCCTTTCTCCAACATTTTGATTAGGGCTGTAACAGTAAAGAAAAATGATAATGTTAAACATGTTTTATGTAAGCAATATATTAATAATTTTTGCATAGCTAAACTTTTCTGTTTAGCATATATCATTAAGGTTTCACATATAATCTCAAGCTTATGTGTGTCAAATTTCCTACACGTAAGAATAAGGATATTTAATATACAATTCAGTTGCATATGTGTGGTGAGCACAATACTTTTGCTGTAATCATCATGACTTATCACATCTCACAACTATGTGTTTAGGACAGTTATGTCTTGTGAAGTATGTACGTAGCATACCATGACCTGTATTACTCAGCTCATTCAACTGCATTCATCTGAAATATATTTACAGACAGAAATACTGGACCAGATTAATTAACACCTACATGGAGTATAGCAATCGTCTTGGTGGCATGGTGAGTCACCAACACAATAGCATACTGTTTGATATTCATTCAGCACCTCAATGCAACATGTAAGAGCTGTCAAACAAATGGAAATGGCAGATTAACCTAATGAAAGAATAAACAGCCAATGTACATGCTAATTAACCAATCCATCATGGCGGAGCTATTCAGGAAGGTATAAAGGAATCATGTACACTCAGTGTAGGCTTTTTGTCGTGTAGTATATCAAAACTGTTTGGAATACAGGCACGATTACACTTAAAACATATGTTAGGGGCTGCTGCTGCTATTATTACACTGCTATTACACTGTATGTGCAAAAGGCTTCAAAATCAGGGTGCTATTGTTGTTGCTGCCAGACCTCAGGCAAGAAGATGGGTGTTTAGATCCTTTTTGAGTTATCATGGACTGCGTGAAGCAAAGTTTTGAGAGATACATGGTGGACATGGAAACAGCGGAGGAAATATGCAACCCTTGCCACTCCCTACCTCAGACCACAGGGAAATCAGGGATAACCCATCCTAGTGGAAACAAAGGTATGTTTAGCATTATGCATTCTAGGAAATGGCAGTTTTGAGAGAGCCACTAGGGATATTTTAGGGGTGTCACAGGTAGCCTATAGAATATTACATCCGTTTTTAAATGCAATCCTACTATGTAACAGGGAGCATATCTGTTTCTCACAAACCCCACAGGAGAGAACAAGAGCTTTGTAGAAATTCTATGCAGTAATACACTTCATAGAAGCATTGGGGTCCATAGATTGCACACACATAGAAAGAAAAGCCCCCCCCCCCCAAGTAAACAGGGAAGGAGGTATATCCACTCTATAAACTCCAAGTGTGTCTGTAATGCCCAATAAATCTCCCAAAGTCTTGTTTTACTAGCAGTGTGGAGTGCTGTGTTTCAAAACAGTCTTCCCAGTATGATACAAGGGCATTAGCTACATGATTACCTTTACATAATGCAGAGTCAGCCTTGTGAGCACTTTGAGTATACAATGAGGTGTTAAATCATTAACATTCCTGAATAGCACAATCTGCACTAAGTGTAGGAAATGTAAATATGGTGTGAGAACCTACTCAGTTACATGCACATGCCCTAGCAAAGTTCATAGGTTCATAGATAGGTACTAGGCTATTGGCCCAAGAGCCTAAGTAAGCCTAGCCAACAAGCTTCCCTGGCTTACGCCACCCAAGAAAGTTAATTTCCTGTGCCCCTGTCGAGCAGAGCCACAGAAGTGATCCCCGGGGTGTATTTCCTATTTCCCATCCACTCATCAAGATTTTTCTTGAAGAGTGCTAATGAGGAGCTTTGCTTGACATAGATGGGTAGCTTGTTCCAGAGTATAGGAAGTCTCTGGGACAGGAATCTATCCCTCCAGCATGTTCTGCTTATTGTGGTGACAAGGTTTAGGTCCCTGGACCGTGTAGCTCAGAGGGATTGGGATTTATTTAGGTGTAGCATGTCCAAAAGCTCTGGGTTTAACATAGCTTTATATGTTAGGCAGAGATCTCTTCAGAATAGGTGATATGCTACAGAGTAATGCTGGAGGTTTTTGAGACGGTCAATGTAGGGCATCTATTTGAGGCCAGTAATCCTCTTTGTGAGGTACTTCTGTGGCCTTTCCAGCTGCTGCAGATGTCTTGTGAGGTACATTCCAAAAGGGGCATTGTACTCTATAATGGGTCTAATGAGTGCCTAGTAGAGGGGAACAATGACCTCTTTTT
Source organism: Protopterus annectens (assembly GCF_019279795.1). Lineage (NCBI taxonomy): Eukaryota > Metazoa > Chordata > Ceratodontiformes > Protopteridae > Protopterus > Protopterus annectens. Next base: position 670,704,069 of record NC_056741.1, on the reverse strand, counting down.
TTCCTGGATGAGAACCCTTTTGTGATGAGGTGTGCCACATAAAATGATTTCCTGACTACTGTGGTGATGTGATTATCAAAGGATAGACTACTGTTCACCTGGATCCCAAGGTCTATTATCACACATTCACCATTAAGTATACTGCTGTTTAAGTGGTAGTTCATGGGTACAGAGTTTTTACCAAAGGGGATGACAATGCACTTTTTGGCATTGAGCTTGTGGCCATGCCTCTGATACCAGGCATTTGTCTCAGTGAGGCCCTTCTGTAGGATGACCACATCATTTGGGGACTCTGCTATGGCACCTAGTTTGCAGTCATCTGTGAACTTCATTAGCCTGAGGCCTTCTGTGTTAGCCTGTACTTCAGAGAAGTAGATACCAAACAGGAGAGGTCCCAGGACTGAACCCTGTGGTACTCCAGTTGTCACTAGTTTGAAGTCATATTTGGAGTCTGCAACTTTTACAGTGTGGGTTCTGTCAGTGAGCCAGTTGGCAACGCATCTTATGACATAGGGATTTATACCTAGTTTAGTGAGTTTAGCTTTAATTCCAGAATGGGGGATGGTGTCGAAAGCCTTGGTGAGGTCAAGATAGGCTGTGTGAACCACCTTATCCTGATCTACGGCTTTGGTGACTGCCCCAAAGAAAGAAGTCAGTCAGGTTCAGAAGGCATGATCTGCCTTTCACAAACCTGAACTGGGTGGGGTCCAGAGTTTGGAGGTTAACAATGTCTTTGTTTATGAGTTCCATGATATGATCCATGGCCTTGCAGACCAGGCTCATCAGGCATAGTTCACAGGATCAGTGGTGGCTCCCCCTTTATGGAGTGGGATAACTGTTGCTGTGTGCCATTCTGTGGGCACAAAGCCTGACATGAGACTATGATTGAACATGGTGCTTAGGTAGGGAGCCAGTTCATTCTGAAGTTCGTGTAAAACGCAGCCTGGGATGTTGTCCAGTCCCATGGATGCTGTGTTTTTGGTTTTCAAGAGTGCAGCTTTTACCTGCATAGGTGTGATTGCAGAGACTCTGCATTCTTCCTATTTAGATATGGGCCCTTTAGAGGGTGAGAGGGGGGTAAAATTAGAACTGAACCTATCTGCCAGGATGTTGGCAATATCAGTTGGTTCTGTAAATTTCATGCCATCGTGCTGTAACTCAGAGCAGATCTGGGTGTTGCCATTGAGTTTCTTGACATAGCTATAGAATGCTTTGTGGTTGCCCTTAGAATCAGTGGCACACTGTTAATGGCTTGCAGGTGTCTATGTTATTCTGATTGCAGAACAATCAGCTTTCACAGTTTCCCCTCATTGATGCACACCTACTAAAGGTGTTTAAGGGAAAAGAGACTTAACAAAAAGCCTGAAAGTACATTGACTGTTTTAGGAGATCAGCAGTCCTAACATACAATGATGGTTTTAATGACCACATTTACTGACCCTTAGTAGGAATTGTTCATATTAAAGGAAGTACTTTAAGCATTGGTAAAGATGACATATGGCAGTGAAACAGAGATATATTTGCTATTATGAATGCATAGGTAATGAAATGAGGTACCAGACAGAAAGAATTGGATGCACCTGCAGTGTTTGCTGTCTTTAATACTGTGTGAGTACATGCCTATGCTGTTTGTAATATCCCAGTCATCCAAACATTCACTGACAAATGTGAAAGATCAACTTTCATAACTTGTTTCTGTTGCACTTTCAATGTAACTTGATGCAGTGTCATATTATCATTACATTTAAAATCTTTACCACCTTGTTAATATATGTCTTTGTTTGTAGCAACTCTGGCAAATTGCATGAAATGATTGCTTTCAGTGCACTTGTTTGTGGGGTGAAATCCATACAGATCAATGTTGCTACATAACAAATGGGGTTAAACATAGACTTGCATTTTTTGCTATTGTATCATTTGTAACTACAATTAATTGAGACAAATAAGACACATGAAGTATTGTTCAAATCCTATTCAGTGTTCACTTTGCTATTATGCACAATATGTACTTTTCAATTCTTTTTCATTTTAAGGTGCATTTTTCTTCACTTGGCAGTGTACAAACATGGTTTTCTACCTAAGTTAAAAAGTGAAACATTTAGTTTAGGCTGCATTAGGTAATGCACTTTCCACATTACTCTGGACAGTACTGAGAGGAGGAATTCCACCTATAATAGAACCATCTCTGTGGTACAAGGTGTAAGTGCTGTGACTTTAGATAAAGAAGACAAGTGATTAAGGGTTCAAATTCAGCTACAAGACACTTTTTAAAAAGTGTGTAAGAAGCCCATTTTGAATAGAATTGTAACACTAAGGAAACTGATAATGTTACACCGGTTTCTTGCAAGCAATGTATGATTAAGCCTTGCATAATGAAACTGTATTATTTAGCATATATCATTAATGCTTCACATTTAGCATATGTCATTAATGTTTCACATATAAATACAAGCTAATGTGTGTCCATTTTCCAACACATGACAATGATTATGTTTCATATAAAATTCACTTGCATATGTTTGATGGGCACAATACTTTTGTTATAATCATTAGGCCTCATCAGGTATCCCAACTATTTATTTAGGACCCTTATGCCTTGTGATGTATGTAAGTACCATGAACCAACCTGTATCAATCAGCGCATTCAACTGTATCCATCTGAACAGTATTTGCTAACAAAAATAATGACTTTTGCATAGGAATGGATTCGAAGAAATAATTACAATCATGCACATATAGGCCTCTCTGAAGTGTATCTCCATTCACTCAGAAATTACTATATGTCAAATTTCTGTGATGGAATTTAGTTTTCATGTGGCAATGTCAGTTAATAAAGTAAGTTGCAATTTTTGCATCCTTTATCCCATGGGTGTGAGTCCAAACAGTTACAATAATGCTTTAGCATCATGTAAGCCCCAATATGACAATATGTCATAATTCTCATCTTTCAGCTTCCAAACTGCAACTCTTAAAAGCCCTGCCATTAGGCATTCTATTTTTGAAAATTGGAACCTGTGATAATGGATGGATCATCACACATGGCAAAGCTAAATGCCATGTTTCACAACTTTACTGTTATTATGATGTAAGTAGTGCCAGTGTATCTTCCAAGGAGTCAATCTGTTTTCAGTTGTGTAAATACAGTTGGCAAAACTGTGAGTCTTTGCACAATACCAGTAACACATGAGATCTGAATTAGGCAATTAGACATATTTTGTAAGCTTGATTTTGTAGACATGGCTGGCGAGGGAGAGAACTCTGAAACTTAAATGTACATCTTATAGGTGACTGCTGTGTAGTCATTAATTTGCTTGCAAATCACACATTTTATAAGAGACAGACAGATATGAGACAAAACAAAAAAACAGGAGCATTATGTACAAACAATTTGTGACAGTTGAACATTTGCCACCACCAGAAAGAAAAATCACAGACTTCATGAGAAACAGACCAAAACATGAGGTAACATCAGTCAAGGACATTCTGCAAAATCAAGGGCATTTTAGATGTATGGAATGTTTATAAAAGTTTCACCCTTGTAATACAAAAGGTTCTCAGGTCATATATCCGCAGTACTACACATGATCAACAGAAAAAAATAATGGTGCTTATATACCATCACACTCTGGTTGTACCCTTTAATGTCCTGCACCTCTCTGCCTCATCAACGCTGTGTATCTTTAGACACCTTGATATTAGCTATTTTTTTTCAGACAGGACTTAATAAAGCTGGACTTGACTGTGGTTATTACTATCCCAAGGAAGTCATTTAACTATTATTGCATGCTGAAGTTTTGCATACTCTGACTCATCCTGTATAAAGAAAACAGAAGTAACATTTCTTCTGCATTGAGAATACTCTACAAAAGCTTTCTTCTTTGAGCCATTACCTCTGTATTTTCTGGTATTATTGCCTGACTGTAATCCTCAATGTATAGTGCTCAACCTCTTAGTACAAGCATCAGTGACAAAACCACAAATAATGAGGGCCAAATCAAGGAAATGTTGTCCTTATATAGCTAGACATCGATAGAATACAGGTTTTGCTTTAGTATGCATTTTCTGAAGGTATGAGGTCTGAAACTCAATGTCTGTTATTCTGCTGACTGCAGTATTTTAACAGTTTAAAAAACTGAGGCGATCTCTGTCTAATGTACAGAGCCATGTCCAACCCAGAATTGTTGAACATGCTCCATCTTAGCAAAACCAAATCTACTCGAGCTACACGCTCTAGGGATATAAACCTCAACACAACAATGAATAGAACATGCTGGAGGGATAGATTCCCTTCGCAGAGACTTCCCTTTCTATGGAACAGGGTCCCGATCTACATAAGACAGAGCCCCTCACTATCACTCTTCGAGAGGAACCTTGATGAGTGGATGGGTAACAGAAAGTTCACACCAAGGATCACACCAACAGCACTACTAGATAGGGGCCAAGGGTACCAGCTGCTAGTACAAGGATCTAGGGAACTATTAAAGGGGCGGTGAATACCGCACAACGTGGCTGGGCTAATATATGCCTTCGGGCAGATAGCTCATTACCAACCTATGAACATAAAAAGAGAGCAGTAACAAGCTTCAGGACATTTTATAAAGTCAATGACTTCTTAAGAGAAGAATCAGAGAGAAAACCAAAAATAATGAGGTACAAAGGCACAAAATTGGGGACAACACTGCTCTTATATTACTAGAAAGATTTCTTTATTCAGGTTGTGCATTAGTATGCATTGTCTGAAGGATATGAAGCTTGAAATTCAAAATGTCTGTTATTATTTTACTGACTAGCAGTAACAATGTATCATAAAATCACAGATTTTTATAAAACAGAACAGAGACAAACTCCAGGGAATTTTGCAAAATCAAGGACATTTGAGCACTATGCCTTAGTAGTTTACTGGAAAATATTTCATGAGTGAGTGACAGTAAGTACGAAACAAAATAAAAATGAGGCAACAGATGAACAATAAACAGTCAGTCAGTCACAGAACAAAAATACGAGAGAGCATTCTGCTTTTGGGCTGGCTTTACAAGATATACCATCATTGGTAGGAGCCTTGGTTCATCGTGACTGACCAGTGGAGTCACCAACATGGCACGGTCTGCTTAACAAACTGCATTCAGCATGTGCGACGCCAGTACTAGCCAGTGTCAGGTGTGAAGCTGGTATAAAAATTTCAGATAAAAGTGGAAAATAACTCCTCTAAAAAGAGAGTGCAAGACCGCATGATTGGACTGTCGTGTCTGCTCCACTTAATGACTACAACTAAAAAAAGAGTGAAAAATAGAATTAATTGTAGTCTAGTAGCTAAGTTACTAGATCTATGAAGCCCAAGCTATAAACTGTCCCATTCCTGAATACCAATTCCTTAATACTGTACAAGTTACAAAATGATGTGGTGAGTCAGGACTGTGATACAGGACAGGTGCAACTTCATTTTGCAGGTTTTCGCTTCATCCAGTCCATAACAATGACTTCAATTGTTCACTAACTTTTTTGAAATGTTCTACTTTGAGGGTCAATCCAGTCTCTGGGCAGGACAGTAGGCACTACTGCATTGAACAATTCCACAGTCCTTCAACTGGCTTGTTTCTATCTTTGTTTTTTTTTTTCTTAACTAATATATTCTTTCACTTGCCTTTACTCCTCATTAGCAGCATAAGGTTATGCCCACCATACTGATCTGTTAAACTGCTGTGTGACTGAGCTTGCAATCTGTTCTATTGCCAAGTAGGTAAGAGGGAGAAAAGAGGCTGTATGGCTGGATCAATGGGAGGCCATAGAGAATGAGAGGGGAGAAAGAGATAGGAATTACACTGTGGGCTGGCCAGATACTTAAGAAAAGACAAGGTAAGCACTTTAAGAATAAGTGGCTTAAATTTGAACTTAATTAAAGTAAAAAAAAAAAAAAAATACTTTCTCCACCCCTACCTCAAATGGAAGAAGCTCAGAAGTTTTATAACAAAGACACTAAGCTAGCTACAATTATCACAATATAACTGAGCAAAGAATTCAAGCAAATTATTTAAACACAGATTTTGGTTTCTCCCAATAAGGGTAGCTTCCTAGAAATAACAGCATCTCATCCTCTCCCATAGAATAATTGTTGCCATTTTTCAAACTGCCCATATGCTTGGTGCAAACTTTGTTATAAATGTTATTAAGTTTTAGTGGTAAAAATAGGGTTTAAACTACAGCAGTTAATAGTGAGGTGATAGCACAAATGGTAATAAATTGCCATAGATAATAAGGAGGGAAAAACAATTAATTTAAAAGCAGGGAAAAAGCACAGAACTTAAAACAGTGGATTAATCACCAGGGAATAGTACAACACTTAATAAATGAGCCAGATGACTGTAGAGATGCAAGACTTTCCATTAAAATCAGGATCAACCATACTCCTCACCTCAGTTACACCTATCTCCCTATCTTTCCTCTACTTCAATAATACTCTACAACTAATAGGTCGCCCCTTTATTTACACCATCTGTACTGCACATATTTTCTAAAGTACTCAAGACTAATTCTCTGATAGGACTGCACAGCTTGTTTTTATTGATCTAATATGTATATACTTTCTGATTTGTCAACCATGTACTTCCACTATGTATATTCACTTTATTTTTGTTGTAATATTTGTTACAATTCTTGTTGCAATTTTTGTTTAAAATTGTAAATGTGGAGCTTTTCTCCCCAGGCCTCTGTTGAAGAAGGGCTTTGGCTCAGTTGGACTAACCCGGTCAACAAATGTCAAATAAATACAATTATATAAATGATTATATATATACTACCTTACTAGAATGCTGAATTGTTGTTCAGTATCCTCTTGCTAGTATGTTATGCTTATCCATCCATTCACAACCGCTTTTTCATATTTTTGCACATGAGGTTGTTGTGTCTCCCCAACAGTGACAATCAGCTAATACCAAGGTTCACATCACAGGGTGGCTAGCCCTGGCATGGTTGTTCTTCCATAAGACACATCCAATCATACCTACAGCCAATTAAAGCCAGTCCTATCCACCAGTTGTATGTCTTTGGAATGTGGGAGAAAACCAGACCACCCAGAGAAAATCCATGTGAACGCAGGAACATGCAAACTCTGCAGAGAAGGCACCACAGCTGAGAAACAAACAGGCAAACTTCTTGTTGGGAGGTGATAATGTTACCCACTGTGCCACTGTGCAGCCTGTATTGAGATCAAGAAGTATAAATAGTATTGCCACTGACTGTATATTATATTATTCTGTCATCACTACTTGCATTCTCTTTGTCCTGCCATTCTGATTGTTATAACTCTATTCAAATAGCAATGTGCACCCTATATAATGTTTATGCTTACATTTAATGTCTTCTAATGCACTGTTTATGAAGCTTTGATCAGCTGGACTCAACTGAAAATAAGAATTAGCACAGCTGTGCAACTAGCATGGCCAGCAAAGCATAAGTAAAGTAAATAAATAGCTATTCAGAAAGAAGAAAAAGGTTCAACACTTTTTATAGAAGACTGTATTAAAATATGCAGATTTTAACTACATCATAAGAACAGAGTATAAAGCATAGTAATCTGCAAAAGAGAATCAAACAGAGAGGATGAGAAGTCAGTCAAAAAAGTACTAAAACCACTCTGCTTTAAACTAGATGCACATGCAAGAATAATGGGAATGCCGAATAAATCATTAGCTGCTTTCACCGCTGCATTAGACAGAAATATTTTAAATATGGAAAAAAAAACAATCATCATGTACTCTGTTTTAACAATGCATTAATGAAGCTGTTTGTTCTGTAGGATTCATATAATGAAATTAAAGACAACAATGTCAAAAGTCAGGACATTGCATTCCAACCAGTAAATACCTTGAAAAATAAAAAGCCATCACAGATAAAAGCAGCATAAGCATCTCAGTGCTAGGCAAACACATCATCTCATCCAGCACTAATCAATGAACTCAACTCAGAAAATGTGTTTTTGCATGAGGGATATGCACATCTGTACCTGCTATTTGAGGCGCTCAGCTCTCTCACCTATTTATTTCTATATGCTACCTCTGGGATAATACAACTAGCAGGAACATGAAACTGCATAACCTGTACTATTCTCAAGTGCTACTGCTGTTTTAAACATAATAACAGCTTCAGTATTTTGATAACATCTTGCTTCAACTGATTGTTATTTTGATGCATGAAAATGGGATTAAACTCACTGTACAATCAGATTTTAAAAGTAACTACATGCACCCTTCCTAACAAGGAACTTTTAGAAGTTGATGTGTACATGGAAAGCTAATTCCTGGCTAAAATGTCATTATTTAATATCTGGGAGTAAGTTCTTGATAAACTGCACTTAAACAGCAAGATTTATTTATTTATTTATTTATTTGAAGTTTGGTTGCCAGGATGGTCCATTGGGCCAAATGAGCCCGTTTTCAATGGAGTCCTGGCGAGAAAAGCTCCAAGGATACAATAAAAACATAGTGAAATACAATATATAAAAACATAGTAAAATGCAAGGAGAGTACATTTAAGGCAAAGTAAATCAAAGCCGAAATAGAAGGTAAAGCATAACAATATGTAACAGTTCACATCAGTATACAAAACTTTTTTTTTTTTTTTAAGTCACTATAATCACTAAGATAGATACTTAGATTAAGACAAATAGTAAGATGATTACTCAGCCTTCTGTGATTACTCTGTGAATTCATTCTATTTTTTTTTTTTGTGAATTTCTTTACTTGGGAACTCCAGATAGCATAATGGTAAAGGACTACACATCGCATACAAAAGGTACAAGGTTTGATCCTAATCTCTGGCCAATGATTGCATGGAGTGTGCTTGTTCTCCTTAGGTCTTGCTTAGGTTTCTCTCACTTTCCAAAAACATGTTGCATTTCCACCTCAAACTCATCCAAGAATGGAGCTGTGGGCATGGGTACTTGCCACTGATAACTAGGATGATGACAGAGGTGACCTTGACCATAGCCAGGAAACCATGCAACACTTGTAAGGGTGTATGTGCTCCTGCTGCCCAGTGTATGCCTGTCATAAAGCCCAACAGTGCTAAGTCTTTAAGCTACTGGCCGGCCAGTTTCCACTTGCCCAACTTGGGTTACCTGCAGGAGCTGAACGTAAAAACCAATCAACTTGCCAAGCATTAACAGCACTTAATGTATGTTCACTAACAAGATGCAGCTTGGAAGTGGATGATGGTAAAGAGGAAGCTGGACATCCTATTTATCCAGCAGACAAGATGGAAGGATCCAGAGTCTACTAGATGCGGTGTGGAAATTGTGGAAAAGAGTGCTTTCAGACAAGAATTACACAACCTATTAGATAAAGTAGGACAGCATGAATTGGTTTTGATAATCAGTGACATGAATGCACATATAGGGACAAATGAGGACTGTCAGGTCCACATGAGTGGGACAACAGGAATAAAGAAAGAAATGCTATTCCATTCTAGATTTCTGTCTGGCAAATGGCTTGATGGTGGCTAACAATGTTTCAGTAAGACAGACAATCATAAGGTCACATACAAGAGTGGCCAACACACAACAGGCAGACTTCCATTGAAAAGGTTTGCCCACAACATTGCCACTATCTGCTGCAAGCAGTGGTCAGTGAAGGATCTGAAGGTCTGAAAGTACTCCAGAGAGAAAGCATAAGAGATCAAAGAATTACTCAGGGCTCTAGCACCTCAGAAAGAAGAGGAAACAGATGGAGTTGAAGAAGAATGGCAGCGCCTCAAAACAGCATCTGTCAGGACTACACAACAGATATGTATCTGAGCCAGGTATGGACATAAGGTACACAAGGAAGGCTGGTGGTAGAATGTAGAAGTCCAGGAAGTCATCAAAAGAAAGAAGAAGTGCAGAAAAAAGTAAGAGATAGAAAAAATGGACCAGGCTAGAAGGAATACTAGTTGGCTTAGACAGGAGCTGCAGTATAAAGTGACTCGTTAGATGGCACAAAGAAACTCTATCGGGTAGCAAGGCAAAGACAGATCAGATTCCCTTGTTAAGGGATGCTAGTAACAAGCTGCTCACCAGAGCACAGGAAATCAAAGGTGGATAGAGGGATTACTTCCAGTAGCTTCTGAATGAAGAACATCCCACAGAAGCTGTACTGCCTGAGACACAGCCTACAGTGAAAGAAAAGGACAGGAGGAGCCCACCTTAGAAGAATTAATAGCACTGCTAAGAAAAATGAAGTCAGGCAAAGCAGCAGGATCAGATGACATCACAGCAGATATGATCAAGATGTTGGCTGAGATAGGGGAGAAATGGCTCCTGAGGGTACTCATAGCAGCATGGAGATAAAGGCGTATATCAGATGACTGGAGAATAAGCACACATGTGCTAGTTTACAAGAACAAAGAAGACATCCACAGCTGTGAGCAGCACAGAGGTATCAAACTCCTATCACATTGCATGAACGTTCTGGAGAGGGTGACTGATAAATGGATACACAGAGTAGTAGAACATAGAATGGGAGATAAGCAGTTCAGATTCAGATCAGGATGCAGCACAACTGAACTGATGTTCGCAGTGAGACAGATAGTTGAGAAGACGTTAAAGATGAAAAAAGAGTTTAACTGGACATTCCTACACTTGGACAAAGCACATGACAAGGTTCTAAGAAACATGATTTGAACAGTCCTGTGATGGTTTGCAGTATCAGAACCATTGGTAGAATTACTGCAGGCTACATACAAGGACCCAATGACTCCACTACGAACAGTGTCCGGTTGCACAGAAGGGTTCTCAGTAAGAGTGGGTGCGCATCAGGGTTCATCTCTGAGCCCACAACTGTTCATACAGGTGATGGACTACAGCAAAAATGTCAGAGGAGACAGTTCAACAAAGTTGCTGTATGCAGATGATCTGGCATTGCAGGTAGACTTTGAGCAAGAGCTTCAGCAAAGGAGGGAAATGGAATGCAAAACTGAAGGTACTTGAGATGAAACTAAGTAGATATATAACAACAGCAACGATAGCAAATGGAGGAAATCCAAAGAAGCTGAGAACTGAGAAAGAGAAAATAGCAGAACAGCTTCAAGTACCTAGGATAGATGGTGGAGGAAAAGTGAAGTCCGAATAATGAGGTCAAAGTTAGAATTAGAGGGGCTGCATCCAACTGGCACAGAGAAACAGGGGTAGTGTATGATAAAAGAAGGCCAAAGAAGCTGAAAAGATATACAAAACAGTGGTCTGACCAGTCTGTTTGGTACAGAAACCTGGATAGTAAATGCAGAGCAGTTAAGGAAGCTAGAGGTGACTGAGATGAAATGCCTGAGACAAGTGTTGGGATGTAGACTATAGGAAAGAAGAACAAATAAGGACATCAGAGCAAAAGCCAAAAGCTCCTGTTGCAAAGAAGGCCAAAGAAAATAGATTACAGGAGTTCTGGCACATGTGGAGAAAAGCAGAAGGCAATCTGGTGAAGAAGATTTGGAACAGACAAGAAGAAGGCAAGAAGAAATGAGAGAATCCAGTAAAGAGATGCATGTATTATGTTAGAGGAGACCTGAAACAGTCAGGTATGACTGTCAAAAAAGGTAGGAGAGTAGCATTGAATCAAGAGAGATGGCAACAGTTGACTCGGCACCCTAACCCTATGTAGAAAATGGGTAAAAAGGGGGTTGATGATGATGATGATGATGATGATGATGATAATGATGAGTCTTCACCTGGCTGTGCCTGCAAATGGTCTAATTTGATCAGTGTACTACCCTGGTAAATTAAATAAATAAGGATGGGTTACATCTAGGTCCAAGAAGGCTTGAGTACTGACAGGAACTGCAAAAATATCTTATAAAAAGAGATAAGGATAAATACTTTCATGGAGAGGAAAAAATATAAAAAAATAAAAATGTTACAGCAAGTTAATATTTAATATGCACCGATATCAGCAGTCATGAGAATGAAAGAGAACTTTGAAATCATCATTTAATCAAGCAAGACACATCCAAAAGTGTCCCAGTCTAAGCTGCAGAAATGATGGGATATAAAGATATAGGTTCATAAGTTAGCACTAGGCTAGTTGCCCTTGTGGACCATTTATATTATAGCCAATTTCCCTTTTGCACTCCCATTTGTTTAGATATTGGCCTTACCCATCCCGTGGCTGATAAATATATATTATCACAAAAGGATAAAATGGTGCTAAAATAAACTTATAACCAAGTAGAAAGCACCACAGTCGAGCTGGATATAGGCAACAGTTTATTCAGTTCCAACACGAACACAAAGTGAAGACATACGCTGTAAAAGTACAAGTAACATTTTCGTCATCAACTTCATCTGATGAAGTTGATGACGATAATGTTACTTGTACTTTTACAGCGTTAAGTGTGGGTCTTTTCACTTTGTGTTCCGTGTTTGGAACTGAATAAACTGTTGCCTATATCCAGCTCGACTGTGGTGCTTTCTACTTGGTTATAAATATATATTATCCTTAATGAGAATAACCAGACAATATCATAGATAATTTGAGGTAACCCATATATGGGATAAAACATTTAGGTGGTGAAGGGTGATTAGTCTCTAGGGCTTGGAGTAAGCACCCTCATTGGTTCTTTTGAGTTTTTTAAAGTTTTTCTTTTTTTTTTTTAAGTTTTAGCTTCTGGTATTTAAGCCCTGCTTTTGAGTGTGTTTCTGCTTTTTTGAACCAAGCTGAAGTGAGGTGGGCTACCAGCCACAACTATGAGCTGAGATACTTGATGAATCGAGGCTTCTGAGCTTCCCAAAAACCATAAGTTGCCTGTTTTCTTTCTTTTTGCTTGACTATACAATTTACCACATTTTATATTGTGTTTTGCTTATTTAATACTATATTTTAATACTGTAAACTAAACTGCACTGTTTGTACTGCATTTGTTTGCTTTACTGTGCCTGTTAAATCATATTTTGTTGCTGTTTTCAGTTTGCAAAGTAATTCTTGCTACTTTTAACTGTTTGAAAAGCATCTGTCCTCTTCTGTTTGTTCTGTTTTCCCACCAAGCAGTGTTTAAATAACTGATTTGATTTGTTTGCTGTTTAAAACAGTTTTTAGTGTCTCACTGCTGTTTTTTTCTGCTACTTAAAACATTCTTTTAGTGTTTCATGTCTAAATTAGTGCAGCTGGTAGCTGTAGCATAGTCTGCTAAATCTGGATCTTTTTATAGTGGCTGTTGTATTCTGAGCACATTTTCCAAGCCATCTTTGATTGGAAGGGGCCCATCTGCACCATTGTGAGAGAAGTGTAATTATCGGAACCTGTCTGGTGAAGGGTGATTGGTACAGGGGTTGCAGTAAGCACCTTCATTGGTTCTTTTGAGTTTTTTAGTTTTTTAAGTTTTTAGAGTCTGGTGTTTAAGCCCCACATTTGAGTGGGTCTCTTCATGTTTGTGTATCAAGCAGCACCTGAACTCAATTGTGTGCCATAGCTGGACAGATAAATGTTTACCTTAGATACAGCTGTAGTACATTAGTGTAGTCCTCATCTTTACTACATCTCCAGTCTAAGAACTATTGCTAGTGAACTGTGGCCTATTAAACCACCAGCCTAAAACCCCAACAGAAATGCTCAACTACAGAGCACCTCCTAGATCAGTCCTGAAAGCACCCCTTTTGTGATAGTTCTTCAAACCTAGCATTATGGACAGTTGGACTACTCTTGTTTCTCCTGCCAGCCTTGTTGACTTGGGTCTCTTGAGGCAGTGCAGCAACTACCTCATGTACACTAACAACCGTCTACTAATAGTGCACTCTAGTATAGAGTGTGAGAGATGTATCTACACAAAGAATCTTGAATCCCTGCTCTCTTGCAGTCGAAAAGATACATTAACACTGAAGAGGTTGTCAACTCACCCACCACTACTCATGCACATAGTACCACTACTCATACACATAGTATGCATCCAATGTATAAATCAGCATGTGCAGATGTTCTCTCAAAAAACTTACTGAAACACAAGAGACCTCCAAAACAAAATACTGCTACAACTAACATAGTTTGTACAGCACCCAAGACACATAGCAACATCAGTGTCTCACCTACTAAGCCCTTAAGGTGTAACACTCAAAAACCCACTCACCAGGTTAAATAAGGAGAAAGTCACAGTCATCTGCCTGTCCGATGCTAGGATTCATCAGATCATGCATGCACTTGGGTCTCTCGGCAACAAGTACCATTATACTTTCTTATAGTTCATGTTGGAGTGAATGACCTGAGATGTACCTCACTAGACTATATGATGAGAGACATGATCGAGTTCTCTGAGTATGTGTCCCAGAAAGGTATGTCCCTCACTTAGAATGATGCCACATTATAAACAAAAAGTGATCGATTTCAATTATTGGCTTAGTTTTTGTTGTCATTCAAAGGGGATTCAGTTTCTGTCAGCCTGGGATGACATGGTCTACAAACCTTGCTGTTTTGCCAGAGACAGTTTGCACCTGGCACCACTATGCTATTATCGTTCACAATGTTACTGAAGTGAATAATATGAATTTAATTCAACATGATTTTTTGAGTCAGGAGATGTATGAAAAAGCTCCAGAACCTGAAGAAAATGCATCCCAACTTATTTCTAGTAACATCAACGCTATAACGGTTGATTATAATGTTTGTGACACAGTGGGGGGGGGTTAATGATGTTTTGAAAGTAATTCAAAAAGTGGGTTTGGACAATGAAAAGACTGTAGAGGCTTTTGAAGTTTCAGAAGCTTTAGCATACGAAGAAAATATTGTGGATGTAGTTCAGGATGTGGATTTGGACACTGAAATGTTTGTGGAAATGTTAGAAGCTTCGGAAATTTTAGAACTTCAGCATGTTTAGATCAAAATGTGTATGTGGATGGTGAAATGTTTGATGGATTTGAAGAAAATGCTTTGAAAATCATTAATTTTACTGACACTGTGATCTCAGACTTTGCTAGCAAGGTATTGCTTAAAGGTGCAAAATGTGTACCTACCAGAATATCATCTCTGGCAGATGTGATTATTGATGTTAAAAAATTCTGCCATAAATTGAACCTTAGAGTATTGTTTCAGAAATCAGATGTACCTCTTGCAGATGGGGGGGGTGTAAATGACATGGAATCTTCTGATGAAGATGAGTTATTAAATCTTAGTATTTATGATAATGAAATATATGAGGCATGTATAAACGTGGATGAAGATGATAATTCAAGAAGTAACAATACATCTGAACTTTTCTTTACTGGATATGGTTGTTCAGAAATGGCCAAATTTAAATCAGATAGTAATTTCATGCCCCCCAAAAGTAGTCCAGCCATAAACAATTTTGAAAATCTAGTGTGTAAAAAAGTGGAAAATGCTTATGCCGTTTGTTAGGAGTTTTAAATCATGTAATTTAACCAAGGAAGAATGGATGGCTTTACAAGAACTTAGATGTAATTTGAATGAGATAGTATATAAAACTGCTGACAAAGGAGGCAATTGGGTAGTCATGAGTGTGTTGCAATATGATGAAATGGTTTCTAACATAATATCTGAGGATGGATATTATGTTGAATTACAATATAATCCATTACATAGATTTGAAACTGAGTTGCAAGATATATTGGAATGTGGTGAAAGGCTTGGTTTTTTAAAACAAACATGTACAAAAAATTGATGGTCAGAACACCTAGGCATCCATTTATGTATGACATTCCTAAAGACCATAAAAGTATGTCAAAGCCAACCAGAAGACATGTTATTTCTGGGACTGGTTCTTTCCTTCAAAATGTTAATATATTTTTGGATTTTCATTTTAAGAAACAGTTGGCTACAATTCCATCACATGTTAAGAATACCCAACAAGTTTGTCAGGAATGGTTAAATTTGAAATGGGAAGAAGATTATTTTTGGGTAACAGTAAATGTCAACGCATTATACTCTAACATTAATGGGGTACGGAAGCAATGACCAAAAAATTGGGAGAAGGGTCAAGTTCCACAGTTTTATTAACTTTGCTTGAATATTGTCTCACACACAATTATTTTACATGGAAAAAGAAATTCTTTTTGCAAACTAAGGGAACTGCGATGGGGGCATCTTTTGCCCCCTCGTATGCCATAGTTTATATGGGAGAATTTGAAAATCAGTTTATGGTATGACAGGATTACTTTGTGAGGAATGTAATATACTACAAGAGATACATAGATGATTTATTATTTATATGTAAAGGCGAACAGGCAGAATTTGTAAATTTTATGGAAAGCTTACACAATAATTCACATGGGTTGAAATTTACTTGGAAAATTGGTATGGAAAGCATTTCATTTTTGGATGTCACGTTTTATGTTGATGAAGCCAAAAGGGTACATACAGCACAAGCCTTATAGGAAACCACTGCAGTCAATAATTTCTTACATGCAACTAGCATGCATCTCCCTCATTTGATCAGTTTACTGCCATATGGTGAATTTAAAAGAATTTCTACCAACACTTCTGAAACAAATTTAGAAGAAAAGAATTTGGAAGAGACATTCACCAGATTAGAGAAAAGAGGGTATAGTGAACATACATTAATAAAGGCAAAAAATAAAGTTAAAAATATTGATGATATGAGAGGTAGGAATGAATGTTATCCACATGGCAGTAGAACTGGAAATGTTGAACAACATGAAGGGATGAAAGAAAGGTTATTTTTTTTTTGCTAGATATTCTAATTTTTATCCTATCTTGTAGAATATATTCAGGCAAGCTTAGGAAATAGCGAGGGATGACACTTCCAATGGATGCTTATTTTCTAAGCATATAACCTTTTCCTGTGGCAGATATTGTAATCTAAAAGAATTATTGAATAAAAAAAGTTTAAAATCAAGATATTCTGATGCCATGGGGAAGAGAGTAGGATCTTATGGCTGTGGAAGATGTTCAGTCTGTCATAGGGTTAACATTTTAGATGGTACAAAGATTAATGGCAGACTACATAGGGCTAACGAATACTATAACTGTGATAGTTGTGGTGTGATTTACATCATAGGATGTAACTGTGACCCTATTTTTTTGGTACATTGGTCAAACTATGAGGAAGGTTAAAGTGCATATTATGGAACATTTAGGGGATGTAAGAAGGAAAAAAACTGAAAGTCCAGTAGCAATGCACTTCTTGTCAAAACACAAAGGGTTGGAAAACAATGTATTTTTCAACATTCTTGCATGTCCCACGTCTTTAGGTGGTAATTTTAAATATCAGTTGAACAGACTGGAAAGTCGTATGGTTATTAATTTTCACACTTTACATCCCCATGGAATGAATTTGGAAAATAATTTAAATATTTAATACAGCTTAGTAATACATTTGAATTAAAGTTAATAAAGGTTGCAAAATTAAGCTTAAAAGAATGTACAATAATTTGTTACGAAATTGCACTCAATGTTTGAATTAATATTTGATGTATTTATATCGAATGCATTTAATCTAATGTGAAAATGTGTGTATGCATGTTTTTGTATGTATGTGTATGTACATATGTGCATATATCCATATGCATATATATGTACATGTATATATATATATATATATATATATGTTTGTATATTTATACATTGATGGAGATATTCATCTGTATAACAAAAGTATTACAGTTGTGTGTATATATTTCTATGAATTAATTTGTATTTAACAGGGGTATTGTTTACAGGCTGAATAGCATTCCTTTTCAGTGTGTTTGCTATTTTTTAAAAAAAATGGTTTTGTGGTGAAGTATTCACTTAAGGATGTAATTAATGTAAGTAGGAAAGTTTAATTGATTTATTGTTGGTTAGGATTGGTATATAAAGGGACATATTTGGAATTTGAAAATGTTCCAACAGAAGGCAAGAAGCCGAGGTACCAGAACGGATGTAATAAAGAACTGTATGTCCTGTCGGTGGATTTCCTTGTCCTTTTTTGATGTGGTTCAGAATTTGGCTATCTTATGTTTTTGTGAAGAAACCTCGTTGTTTTGCCAGACAGTTTGCACCTGGCAGGGCTAAGATTTCAGCTGCTGGAAGGTCTTGCCTCTTCCATAGTACCTTTTTTAGGCAAGGTCTCAAAAACAAAATTGCTGACGTGAAAATTGCCAACCATAACAAAATAAGGGTTATGCTGCTAAACGCTAGGAGCTTAAACCAAAATCTGCACACCCTGGAAGCACTTCTGTCACTGGAGGATGTAGATGTCTGTGCAGTCACAGAAACCTAGTTCAAGGTCTCAGAGAGTACCCTGGTCTTGCAAGGCTACAATGCCTTCCACACCTTCAGACTGCAAAACAAACTTGTGAGAACCAAAGTATGTGGTGTTTCTATCTATATTAGAGATAAATTCACCTCCTGACTAGTTAGCCTGGACAACTCCATGGAATTACTCCAAGTTCAGATTACTGTGGGAAACAGTTTGAACCTGAGTAACACTAACCACCAGTTATCCCTAACTAGGGCATTTCACACACATACACACACACACACACACACACACACACACACACACACACACACACACACACACACACACACACACACACACACAACAAGTAAAGCAGCAACCTTAAAATTATGTGAATTGAACACTTGTTATAAATAGGCAAGCAGCAAAATTTGATGGATGTATTTTTAGGCAAGCAGCAAATTTCTAGCAACATATTTTACGTGATAGTACAGATGCAACTCTTAGGAAGGCTGTCTTTGGATAGTTGAGATTTTGGATGATCAATGTTTAGATAATCAACCCTCATATGATAAAAATAGAAAAAAAAAAGATCTGCTATCTGAAATAAAAAGATGGTTAAGGAAGAAAGGGTGGGGGACAGAGGGAATGGTAAAAAAGTGAAAGCAAGAATAAGGGAATATTGTTAATCTGACAGCAATGTGAT